>NC_081179.1:18240496-18540496 GCF_012432095.1 Onychostoma macrolepis | reverse complement strand
TCTACTCCAATGTCCATGGGTGAAATACAGCAAGAGAGTTAAATACAGCAAGTGTGTGATTTCCACTTCAACCAAGTGTTTGCCTTGGAATACTGGAAACCACAAAAATCCTAAGCCCTATTATTGTGTGAAGTGTGGATCAAAGTTATGGATCCCTGTTGGAGCCATAAATAATAAAAGAAATGTGATAGGCCAGCACATCCTTTGGAGTTTAACACGGATCTCCTACATGCAGATCTGCTGTGTTCAGAATCTCCTATAATCATGTCTCCTACACGTCCTTCATGATTCATGTTCTCTGATGTGTATTTGTACTGTATGTCTTTTGCACTGCCATTAAGACTTTGTAAGGTGTAGGCCCTATAAAATACTGTAAGTTTGTTTGCTTTTTGTTTGTTTTTTTGTTTTTTTTCCCCCAAATGGATTCTGTTTTCTGTTTTAATTTCTTTTTAGATTCTGTTTTAATGATGATTTAAAACTACATTTTAGCAGTCAAAAAGCATGTCTAATAAAAATCATGAAACTTACACAATTTAACAATTCATTGTAAAGTTCAACAGAAATGAACATTTAGGGCCCTATGAAATCAGTTTTATTTTTTCCTAAATTCCATTTTATTTGTCCATTTTTCCCTAATTATTTCTTTCTTTCTTTCTTTCTTTCTTTCTTTCTTTCTTTCTTTCTTTCTTTCTTTCTTTCTTTCTTTTCATGGTTAAACTACATTTTAGTAATCAAAAGCATGTCTAATTCATTGAAATTTAAATTGATATATATATATATATATATATATATATAAAGTTACATTTCACCTATGAAAGGGGCATATTATTGTAATTTATATGTATAATGCCTATTTTAATTTTTAGGAATTTATTACAAATGTATTATCCTCAAAATTTGTAATCAAATAAAGTTATAAAACATTAACAACTAAAAAAATATATATATTTTCAAATGTAATCAAATGAAAATGTAACAATTCTTTTTTGTTCTTAGTAAACAAAGAGCTGTATAAGAGGTTTACTGTTAAAATTAAAACATGGAAGAAAAATTTTGATTTTCCTTAAGGCTTTACTATTATTATTATTATTATTATTATTATTATTGGTGTGAAGTCCTTTGAGTTTCTGTGTTTATATGATATGATGCTAGTTTTTATTCAAATGAAATGGCAAAATGCTTGTGAGGTGACCTTCCATGCAGCTTCACGTTTTCCTCATCACAGAAATCATAGGGCCCTAAAAGTGGCGTGAAGGTTACAAGTTGAGGCAGATGAAGCCTTTGAGGTCTCAGTCTGCTAGGAGCCAGTTCTGTCAGGTGGTTGTCACTAAGAGCGGGTGTAAGAGCGGGGCTGGGGGCCTCAGCCCATCAGCTGGCGGACAAAGAGGGCCACTGTCTTAGCAGGGATGGCCTAGCTCAACCAGGATTGATGGGGTGGTGTTGAAGGATGGAGATAGCAACCAAACAGACCGTCTTTCACAGCCTGACCAGTGCCAGGGGCTTGTTTGGGGACCGTGGCCCCCGTCAACACCTCTAAGCACTGGCGTGGACAGTAGGTCTCCCTAAACTGGCCCGACCGTGGCCTTTATATGACGACTGGGATAATCCAGCCCCCTCAAAAAAAAAGAAGTTCAACAATTGCCCGTGTGTCCGGACTGTAAGACATCTGTTATATTTGGATGAGAAGAAAAGTAGCTGTACTTACATTTGAGGAACTGGACGGATCAAATGTGATTATTTTCCAGTGTGTGACAGAGGTGGGTCTCTGGAACCATATTCTCGGCAAAAGTGAAAAAACATCATTCAGCTCCAATAATGGCTGAATCCCAGCCAAACCATATTTGATAGACTTAAAAGCAACTCTTTAAATGCCTAATTGTATAATTTAAGAGCCAGTGATGAATAAGAGTGTCCAACAAAAAGATAATGAAACATCTTTTTTAAAAAATATTGTTTAAAATGCATGTGCCAAGTTGTCAGTTTAATATGGTTTTCTACATAATTTTCAAGAAAAGTTCCAATTTTTCGGCACTAGGGGTGTTCGCTTTCCAGTTTTTCCTAAGTCCCACCATAGGAATCAAAGGAATTGACTCCTTGAATCCATGTTCATCAAAACAAAGTCAGCAATAATTAAACAAGATTTCAGTCTTTTTTTTTCTGACACAAAGCCCCTTTTATCAAAACAACACACTTTTAGCATGGCTCCCTTAATTAGTCCAATTTAGAGGTGACATTAATATATAATATCAATGAAATTACAAAGCTGGCACAGAAGTATGTCTAATTACAATGTAATATACAATAACCTTTTTGTGTACGAATTGCTTGATTCATTTTGTTCACTCCTTGCTAATATAGTACAGTCAACTGGCATGCACCTATATAGAGTTTAGAGAATGAGTGAACAAGTGAGCGATTTCAGACACAGCAACAGAGTCAGCAATGAGTTGAGGAACTGACTCTTTTGCATCATTAGTCAAAATTTCATGTGGTGTAATCTTGAAGCACAAGGTTAATGGCTACCTTGTGCTTCAAGATTACACCACATGAAATTTTTTGAGTTATTAATTTGAAACTTTTCATATATATAATAAGAATATATATGAACCGTTTCAACTTGAGAATATATAAGAAAAGCTTCTTTTTAACAGCTCGAAAAATGTCAAAGAAAATATATTTAACTTTTTAAAAATCATTAAGATGTGTACACTTAAATATATTTTCTTTTTAACTTGGTTGCACTGCATGACATTTTTCGAGCTGTTTCACGTAAAACAATGTTTTTTTTTTTGTTTGTTTGTTGTTTTTTACAAAGATTCATTTTAATTTGCTGATAAGCATTACGTTTTGGGGAGTTGCACCACATGACATTTTACAACCAGAACGAAACTTACCTTGTGATAAAAAAGGACAAATTATCTGCTATTTAAAGAGACTTATTGCCCATGGCCAGCCTCTATGATATCATTTACTGGCTTTTTTCTGCATGCTGGTTGCACCACATGACATTCCAAAAATGTTTAATATTTTAACAAGCTTTACAGCTTTATTTTTATTTTATTTTAAAACAATTTTATTATTTTAATAATGCATTTTTCTTTATTACGATATCAGGGAATTCAAGGTCATTCATGTATGAATTGCATCTAAAAAATGATCTAGATGAACAAAATGCAAATGCATCATGCCACTGGCCCTTAAACTAACAAAGAGTTTACTATACTGTAATCATTGTGTGCTTTTCGATTGTTCACTTTGTTCTGGTTTATTTCACACAACCACCCAAATCTTAAAAGCGTGGAAAGATGGAAGTAGAAGATAAATTGCTCATTGTTTCGGAAGCAATTGGCAAATAGGTCAGGGAACGGAGACACCGCATTCCCCCCAGGGAAACTCAAAAAGCAGAGCATATAAAGTCTCCCTTTTCCATCTTCCAGCTTTCAGAAACAAGTTTCCCTTTCATAGGAATTTATCTGCAATGCAAAGCAAAGAAATGAACACCACAGTGTCAAACATAAGCAAATATGTCATGAATTATATGATGGTAGATAGATATTATGCAGGACAAAATTGTAGGTCTGTATAATTATGATTTTAAATGATCTCCGAATGATTGACGGCAGCGTCATGAGGTTTTGATAAAAGCTTTGAGAAACTCTGAGAAGCCCTGGTTTGTGGACAGGAAACGAGGTTGGGTACAGTCTTAAATGATTTTTCTGGTGAACATTACCCATTACGGGCTCTAATTTGAGCCCTGAGGCAACCCTAACGCTAACCTTCACCCTATAAACCTAACCAGCCTCAAATAACTGATCATCTCATTAACCCTCATTTACCAGTGGAAATATGACGCAGGAGTAACAGACAGCCAAGACATTTGCTCCTGATAAAAAAATGTCAATAAGCAGTGATATCCACCAGACCGGAGCACATGTGGAACAAAACACTATAGATCAACTGCAATCTAAATCCCCATCGGCTTGGAAGATTTCACGCTGATGGAATACAGCGACCAGAAGGCAAGAACTCACGTTTAATGAAGAGTCGCTTTTCATATATTAAAGGTGAAGTAATTTTTCAATGTTAGTGCAAACCGCACATACATCCATAACTTGACTGATGAATAGTGTACACTATGGCTCTTACATTCCTAAAAATAAAGGTTCCAAAAGGGAGATTTCCCTGTGATGCCATAGAAGAACCATTTTTGGTTCCCCAAAAAACATTTCATTGAACAGTTCCTAAAAGACACACTTTTTTCTTACAGTAAAGAACAATTTAAAAATCGAAAGAACCTTTTTACACTGTAAAGAACCTTTTGTGCATTAACACTATCACTATCGCTTATACTTGTGGTTGATTTAAACAAACTCTTCTCACTAAATATTAAATTTTGTGGTCAAAATCATCCCAAATCATTCATGCTATTAATATGAACACCACCTCAAATTATGTGTCTTGTTTAAATTACAGCTAAAGATTCAGATCAAGATTGCTCCATGAATCTTTTTGACTAGCTCCCTAAAAAAAAACAATATGTTTGCAGATGGGCAATGGTGAGATGACTTTTTTTCAAAATGCTATTTTCGGTCACATTTCAGTCGCACTCTGGAGTCCAGGAGAAAGAAGTGTTTAGGCCAACGTTGTTTAGGCCAACTACTATTGCGTATATTTATGGTCGATTTGAACGAACTCAAATCACTAATATTAAACCTATCCTGAATAATTGTGCTACAAACATGAATACCATCGAAAATCATGTGGCTTGTTTCATTTACAAGAGAAGCTGCGGGTCAGGAACAGCTCCTTGATTTAAAAAGACAAGTCTTCCTGCAAAGCGCAGCCACAAACCTCTGATTCAGCTAACACACATACAGCGAGTCAGTTCTGATCTAGTTTTGGATCTGATCTAGTCCGCTCTGGTCCCAGCTGAGGTGGTGGGGGGTACTTTCCCCATAAAAGCACTCCAGAACCGTTCTCCTCAAAGTAATGAAGTCAAAGTGTTCAAAGAGCGTGTGTGACAGCTAAAAGATTGCTCTGTCCCGTCCAAATCTCCAATGGCTCTTAACCAAACACAGAGCTGCTTTGCGGATGGGAGCACTTTAAAATGTATCCATTTGAAGACGGCTGTTGTCCAAACGTCCACGTGTATAAAAGAAAAACACAATCATTATTACTCTCACATTTCCATATGCAACTGGCCGGGCCATGACCGCTCAGCTGACGATTGGTCCCATAAATCTTTGACAAGAACGGGACCGAAAGCAGTTTACTACTTTATGGCCTTATTTTCCTTTCCAAAAGCCTGAGGTGAAACGCAAACATCGCATATGATGAAATACTCACATTTTGGGTACTTAATATCCCCATTTCTGTTCAGAAGGACAGAAATACCTTTTCAATTGATTGAATGTGAAATAATGAAGAGAATGAGCCAAAAGAAACCACCAGACTGATGCAGAGGTGCTGTTTGGGGTCGTGCTGTTGGACTGGACGAGATCTTAAAGAGCTGGAATAAGATGTTGGATTGAGTTGAGCCGATTTATTGGAGCAAGCAAGGACAGGTCTAAAGCTGCAGTGCCGAAGGAGCAAACGTGTTGTTTTTGAGACTCTGAGTGGAGATGATGGATGTGGAAGCAGGTAGGAACTTGCTTTGAGGAGATAAGAATCAAACTCTCATCTGATAACAGCCCAGAGCAGCATCTGAAGCAGGTCCGAAGACCTTCAGATGAGCGTCCAAGCTCTCACACAACAGATAACAAGCAACAAAAAAGCTTTCTGTTATGTCATTCAAACAGCGCATTAGTAAAATGCACTACAATTTTAGTCAGAGATCAAACATTTCTACCAATACATTGAAATGCACACCTTTTTCTGCTTGAAAATTGATAAATTCATACATTTTCTGCAGAATACAGTTTTATATTGTTTCTTACATTCTTCAGACTGTAGACTATAACACTTAAACGTTTTAACTGTCAAAGATTGTAAGACGTTTTGCAAGGAAAACACACCTGTAAAACGTTTGTGAACCTTTGTTAAGAGAGCCATTGTTAAGAGCCGACTATTTGCAAATCGGGCAATGGTGAACAGATTTTGCTCATAATGTTATTTTTGGTCACATTTTTGTCACAATCTGGAGCCAGAAAGGAGAAAAAAATTGTACTGACGAACTGCAGAATATACTGCGCCAAGCACAGTGAAAAATATATTTTTTAAGTTTTTAAAAAAAATCACAATTTCACTGCATTTTTAGGCTTGGCACGCTGATTCCCAAAAAATTTCCTGCTTTCTGCCAGACTGATTGTTAGCCTAGCAATGCAGTAATGCCAAACTCTACTGGAAATCATCGTGAATCAATCTATTCGTCCTACAGCGTAGTAGACTTTCAAAATCACTTCCTTATGAGGTTCCATTTCTGTTTGAAAACCACCTTATTTGTGATGATTGATTTAAAAGAGATTGCTAACATGATTTAAAAGTGAACACTAACAGGTGTTAGCAGCTAATCAAAGGTTTTATTTCAGAAAACTAATGATTGGAAAGATTATCACGATAATAAAAAAAAAAACATTTCTTCTTTAAAAAAAAAAAAGGTGATCGGTTACAGTTATAGAGTTTAGCTATGAAATGTGACAAGAACTTGACATGAAAAATCAACTGTTATGCGCTTTCTAGGTAACCAGGAGCATGTGTAACAGAACTAATGTTTGATGCATTAATACCAATCATCCATGCGCTAGTATGATCCTATTTGGCAGGAAGCTAATAAAAGCTTAAATGTGACACCCAAAGTTGCCTTTTACCACTGAAACTGCAGATGTATGAGACCTTTCAAAAATCTGTCAATCACACAGATACTCAACTTTCAAAGTAATATGAGAACAATCTTTTACAGGGAGAGAAACAAGGAGTGAAATAAAAAGACACCAGTAAGATGAACAATGAAAAAAATGAAGCATTTACTAATCAAACATGACAGTAAGATCATATATAGCCCTAGTTCAGAACTGTTGTCTGGTGGACATAGTGTAAAATTTACACACAAAAGAAAAACCGCCAATGATTTTGACACAAAAGCGGATATAGTAAATTATAACATGCAGTCTTTATTTCTACTCTGTGTAAAATGAAATGCTATCCATGTGGAAATGGTGTCTAATGCCTTGAAATCAAAATATGTGGCTGTATTTATATTTATATATCAGACAAGTTTCGACACACCTTGTTTTTTCATGATTTTGTTGTCTACATTGTAAAATAAAGTCAACAAAACTCAAACCCAGCCGGATGTAAATAATGAACGATCAAAAACAGAAAACACTATTATTCATGAAAAATATAAATGTAAAAATAAGAGAAATAAGCATGAACAATTAAACATTCAATATCAGCCTATACGATTATTTATAAAAAAAAAAATAAAAAATAAAAAATATTTGATCAATATAATACCGTAATATTGGGCCTCCCTACATATATTAATGCAAAATGTGGGATAATTTTAGTGTAAAGTATTAATAAACATGCATATTAATGTCGAGATAACATTTAAGTAAAGCTAAAAAATTACAAGCAATAGTGTTATTAAATTATTTGTTCTTTAACATATTAACTTTAAGATGATTGCAAATAAAGCTGCATATCTAAAAAAAAAAAATCATTATAGAGATCAAAACACAAAACCTATGATTTAATTAAATAAATATATACACAGTGCCAAGTTTCACTATGAAACTTGCAGGATATTTAATGTGCTATAAAATAAGAATTATCTAAAACATTATTTTTTTATTTAATAGTATTAATACTATTAATGCAATATATTTATTTGTAATAATTATCAAAAGTATTTTAAAAAAATTATATAATGTACAACGAGTCAAAAAAATGGGAATGTGGCTGATGAAAAAGTTTTCTTTTTATAAACATAAAAAAAAATGTGCATGAACTATGATGGAAACACAACTGCGGAATAAATTCAGTAATTTGTTGTCCACATTGTACAAAAAGAAGTAAACAAAACTCTAACCAAAATGGAAGTATAGAAATTATGCATGACCAAAAATATGAAAAACAAATCAAAACTTGAAAAACAACACTATTACTCATATGTTTTAGTCAAGTGCATCTAATTTTCAACTGGTGGTGTTTGTGAAGAAGGAAAATATACCAAGTCCAGACTGGACGGTAGTAGAAAAACCCCTTGATTTGATTGGCTGATGATTGAACGCCGAGGAAAAGGAGCACAACAAGAGCGCTGGAAGCAGAGGAGCCACAGAAGGACTCAGTAGTGTAATGATTGTTCCTCAAGGGCAGTTTGAAATCAACGCTCTCAAAGACAAACAGAAGGACAGGGTGCATAATCACCGCAATCAGCTGACGGCGAGCGTTTGGGATTCGGCCACACGGCGTACTTTGCAATCAGCGCGTCGCCCCAAAGCAGTAGCTCCAGATGCTTCCAGTCAGCTGGGTGCTGTAGACTCGTGACCCGGCCCCCCTCAGATCCTGCCAGAGGGGGGATGGGGCGACATCACGCTTCGGTAATGCAACCACGTATCCCCAGCCTCAAAGGAAGCGTGGGGTGTTTGGGAAAGTACTTGGGTAAGGAAGTCAGATTCGATTTTTTTTTTTCGTGAAAACACACCTCCCTCTGTGCATAATCACTTCCATCTGGAGAGTCCAGACGGAAAAAACAATAGTCCGGGAAAAATGATACATGTCATTATGTTGCGTATCATAATTTCGAAAGCATTCTGACTTTCGTTCAAGCGGCAAAACAGTTACTTATGTGCATGTGAACGGGTAATGTGACTGGTGTGGACGCTCTCGATCCTGTGCAAGACCAGGACTCTCTCAAAGCAACACCAGCCTCAAATACTGCGGCTTGATGTGCAGTGGTGTGCTATTTTGGTTCAAAATTGGACAGATTTCACCTGGTGGGGGGTGTGCACCAAAGGAGAAACCTGAATAATATAAGCCAGGCTTTCAATAACATTTTTAGGAATGCACAATATTAAAAATCTGGCTGCTACTGACAAACCAATATTTTCATGTCATGGCCAATAACTGATAATAATAACTGATATTAAAATGTCATTCTGCTGTGTCTCGATAAAATAAAATAAAACTAAATTAAACACTAATACTTATCAATTTAGATACCACATAGGTAAAGATTACATTTAACAGCGTTATTAAATTATTAGTGCTTTTTATAGATTGACTGAAAGTGAGCATTAAGTGATACAGCTGCATGATATATAATAAATAAAAAGGACATTGTGATATGACATAATGCAATTGTCAAATATCAAAGGCTGTAATTTAATTAATATATGCACTGTTAAGCTTCACTCTTAAACCTGCAAAGCATTTATTTGCCAGAAACCCACTAAAATAACAATTTAATGGTTTAATATTTGAAGATGAAGATGCCAAAGTTAATATTTATTTCATGTGTTAACTGCATTTTTTTAAAAGTATAATAGCATTAATACAATATATTTCCTGTTTTGTTTAATATTTATAATAAAAAAAAAAAAAAAAATGTCTGTTATTTTTATTTTCTACAGAGATGCTCTCAAATATAGCTGTCATCTAGTGAAAATTCCTTTTTTTTCATATTGCAATACATAATTGCAGAAATACAAAATATTGTAATGTCTGTTTTCCCAATATCATCAAGCCATAATGGCAAAGACAACCTAAAATGTAAAAACAGGGGAATAAGCATGAACAATTAAATATTCAGTATCATCCCATTGCAATTAATAGAAAACTCTAATATTGGACAATGGACAATAACCAATATAATATGTAATAACGTGGAAAAATATGCAATATGCTAAATTTAGGACATTGCATAAATGGATGTAAAAAAAAAACAAAAAAAACAAATCTAGAGTGTATTTATTCTGTAAGAGGATGTGCATAAAACTATACTATAAACTATAATGGAAATACAATCAGAATAAATACATCATCAAAAATTAACGTGCCTATAATGTCTTATTCCAGTTACATTTTGCACCAATTTCCCACATGAGATGGAAACGCTGCATTACTCGCAAGTTGTTTTTGCGATATACTGACTTTTGGCATAAATTACGGATTGAAACAGCTCTGGAGACCTGATTCACACGGGTGAGTTTAGCAGTACCACTTTGTGACATCTGTATCATGCAGACTGAGACTAAGCTGATTTCAATTCTTCTGTGTAACAAAAGTAGCTCACTTTCACACTCAGGGAAAAGGTTAATACCATATAAATCACAAAAATCACAAGGGACATGTACATTATTGTGTGAGAAAATTATCAGACCTTAGAAACTAATTTTGAGTCTGCAGGGCATTTCCTCTGAATTATCAGAGGCTAGTTAAGAGTAAAACATGTTCATGGTCACATCTGAGCATTCACTGAGACAGACTTCTGGGAATGGATGCTGAATGTACATGTATGCTTTGGAGGTCTAGAAAAAAGTGGGTTGTGAACTCACTAAAGCCCCCAAAACTAACTGCTATTACACTTCAGATAGCCTGAATCTATTTCCGCTGATCAATCATACAAAAATAACTCCACAGTCCTGGCCAATCAGATATTATAAGCTAATTTCAAAACATACTTGTATGTTTTCTTTGGTGTGTTGATTGCTTTAAGGTAAGAAGGTGAGAATGTTTCGAAAGAGACCTGCGTGCTAATGTCAAATTGAAATGATGATAAAAGAGCAGTCGACTCATTGTGAGTCACTTGCAAATTGGTGTCAAATAGTAAAAGCGTCATTAGTGAACTGAGTTTAACCACTTGATTTCTCATAAAAACTGCAATGGATACATTTCATGCTAGCAGGGAATATTAAGAGATGGGAAACAGATTGCTTTAACACCACTACAACTCTGAAAGCCTCTCTTTAGATTAGGGCAGCATGATATCAACTAGTCAACTTCACGGGACTCAAATTCAACTGCAGTTCAGTGAAGTAAAAGAAGGAAAATGTCGTGTAAACCTTCAAACTGGCAATTTTCAGTGCATAGCTGCTTCTATGAGTACAAAAATCCTAGGAGGACGTCTCAATGGTTGCTGTTCAGCTGGCAAAGGACCACCCAGATGTATGTAATTTAAAACCAGAAAGGTATTATTTCAATCACCTAAGCCTTAAATGACATTTGACTAATCAATCTGGACAAAAACATGTTTGAAGCAGCATATACTGGGTCCAAATGTAGTGTAAATGTAAATAGAGAAAAAAATATTAAAATGAGTTATTTAGCTTAATATCAAATCGTGGAATCATTTAGCTGTGTTTTTCTTGCATATATACAGCAAACAGCACAGGTCACTGTGTCACTCATAAAATAAATCAATAAAAATAAATAAAATATATATTTTTAAAAGTCTCTACAGTAAGGAGTAATAACAGTAATGTTAAACTTATCTTGAAATGGCTCGAAATCATACAGAAATTACATTTGTAATTTACATTTTTGAAGATTTCCACATTAACATTGTTATATTTTAAAATCATTAATCATTAATAGTACTAGTTGTGTAAATTATTATTTTTATTATTTTCAAAGTTAACTTAAAATTATACATTTTCCTGGAAATTATACAGAGATTTATAATTTTACAATTACGAACATGACTACATTTATTAGTATTTTAAAATAATTAAAGGGTTATTCTACTCCAAAATGAAAATTTTGTCATTAATCACTTACCCTCATGTCGTTCCAAACCCTTAAAAGCTTTGTTCGTCTTCAGAACACAATTTAAGATATTTTGGATGAAAACCAGGAGGTTTGTAACTGTCCCATTGACTGCGAAAGAATTAACACTGTCAAGGTCCAGAAAAGTATGAAAGACATCGTCAATATAGTCCATCTGCCATCAGTGGTTCAACCGTAACGTTATGAAGCTACGAGAATACTTTTATATACGAAAAGAAAACAAAACAACTACTTTATTCAACAATTTGTCTCCTCCGCATCACCGTAGCGTCATTTTGGAGAATATCCATTGGACACAAACAGCATATGCTGTTCTGTGTCAGCCGCACCACACGGATATGCTGTTTTCATTCAAATCAAAGCATAAATGAATGTAGAAAAGGTATCCGTGTGGTGCGGCTGACACATAACAGCGCACACTGTTTGTGTCCAGTGGATATTCTCCAAAATGGCGCTATGGTGACTCAGAGGAGACGCTGAGGAGACGAATTGTTGAATAAAGGGGTTATTTTTGTTTTCTTTGCATACAAAACGTATTCTCGTAGCTACCTAAAATTATGGTTGAAGCACTGATGGCAGATGGACTATTTTAACTATGTTTTCTGGGCCTTGACAGTGTTCATTCTTTGGCAGTCAATGGGACAGTCACAATCCTCCTGGTTTTCATCTAAAATATCTTAAATTGTGTTCTGAAGATGAACGAAGCTTTTACGGATTTGGAACGACATGAGCGTAAGTGATTAATGACAAAATTTTCATTTTGGGGTGGAGTAACCCTTTAACTATTAACTGTAGTAGGAACACTTTTGTCAATTATATATTGTCGATTATTATATTTATTTTTATTTTCAATGTTAAATTCTGTATCCAGTAGATGATGAGAACAAATCACAATCCAATCAATCAATAAATATATATTTTTAGCTAAGTCCAATTAACGCAAACCCAAATTGTAGAGTAAAAGATCAAAAAGGACAGTCACTCTTTTAATTGAAAGGTGGGACTTGTGATTCCTCCTATTTGTTTGCCAAATACTCCATCCTGCAGCTGTGGAAGTAAAAGTTTCTGGGATAAACAAAACAAAAGCCATATTCATAAGGACTTAACATTTCACTGTTCCTGAACTTTTATGTGAGACGGATCTGTCTATTGAGTACCAGTGGACCAGTAGTGACATGTTATTCAAACCAATGATTTGGTAACAGCAGACTGAACTTCAAGAGCTTCATTAAATGGCTGCCTTTGGGGCACATAATCTGAAGTCTCTCAAGCGTGCTGAAGACTCTTTCTGGACAATGTAATATCCTCCAAACATGCTCGTTAGCATCTGTTCACTATAAAAACACAACGCCACACTCCATTCTTAGCAAATGATGCAGGAATACACAACAAACAGTGGATTATTTAATGTGGTTAATGACGCAAACCAACAGGCGAGGTGCAAACGAACAAGACGCATATGTCAAGAGAAGAGTGAGAAGGGAAAAAAACCACAAAATACATTATTTTAAGCTATATTTATGAACAAAAGGGTCTTTTATGGTTCTGGAAGCATATTAATGAGTCCATGCATCTCTTGCGAGGTCAGTCAGTCAGAAGTTTTCAAGGTACCTCAAACTTTAATTGCCTGTTAAAGACAACTATAGTACAGAAATAATCCACGCTGAGTGAAAATGGCATATGTTCCAGCACATGGGTTTTATTTCGACCAGTTCCTTGGATTCGTCACAATCTGTCTCTTGCGCAGTCACAATGAAAATGCAACCTCGATCCTTCTGTCTATGCAAACACAGCGGAGTAATATACGCACATGCATGCTGGGACGTGAAGTCTGAGCGCCGTCCAGGACCGGAGGAGGGAACACAACTTACAACACTGAGAATCAAAAAGCATGGCATACTTTAATGAGGCAAACGAACATTTATGGGAGATGACTTTCCCAGCCAGCTGGATCCTGGAACTCAGAGGCGCCGTGCTAAAGTGACACTTTCACGAGAGGAGAAAGTTACTCAACGCCTGTGCGACTGCACGTGTTACCGAATCCCGCTAGATACTGTCAGCGCTCCTTGCGGTGACCCATTTCTGTCGAAAGGCCCCGATATACTCACAGCAAAGCTATTTTTTGTTCTTTGCATAGGGGTGAAAATAATTTTTAAAAACTAGGGATGCACTGAATGATCGGCAACCAAAAATTTTCGGCCGAAAACAGCAAAAAAGTTATTTCTGTGTTCGGCCAAATAGACGAAAATACTAAATCAGAATTAGCTTTATTGCCAGGTATGTTTACACATAAAAGGAATTTGTTTTGGTGATAGAAGCTCCACAGTGCAACAGAACGACAGTGACAAGACAAGACACAGATAATAAAGATAATAATATACAAATATACAAAATAGACAATGTGCAAAATAGCACAAACACAATATACAAAATAGACAATTTAGTATGTACAGGTATGTTAGGTGCAAATTTGAAATGTAATAAGTATGTGTGTTAAATAAATAAATGTATGATAGTGTTGTGTGTTTCATGTTTATTGTTAAGTGTTAATGAGATGGATTGCCTGAGGGAAGAAACTGTTCCTGTGCCTGGCTGTTCTGGTGCTCAGAGCTCTGTATCGTCGATCAGACCGCAACAGTTCAAAGAGGGAGTGTGCTGGATGTGAGGTGTCCAGAGTGATTTTGCCAGCCCTTTTGTTCACTCTGGATAAGTACAGTTCTTAGAGAGTGGGAAGGGTTGTACCAATGATTCACTCAGCAGTCCGGACTACCCTCTGTAGTCTTCTGAGGTCAGATTTGGTAGCTGAGCCGAAACAGACAGTTATTGAAGTGCAGAGGATGGATTCGATGATGGCAGAGTAGAACTGTTTCAGCAGCTCCTGTGGCAGGTTGAGTTTCCTCAGCTGGCGAAGGAAGTACAACCTTTGTTGGGCCTTTTTGACAATAGAGTCTATGTGAATGGCCCACTTCAGGTCCTGAGAAATTGTGCTGCCCAGGAATCTGAATGACTCACAGTGCAGTCACAGTACTGTTCATGACAGTGAGAGGGGGGAGAGCAGGGAGGTTTCTCCTGAAGTCCACGATCATCTCCACTGTTTTGAGCTCCAGGTTGTTAAGACTGCAACAGACAGACAGCTCTTTAACCTCCTGTCTGTAAACAGACTTGTCACCGTCCTGAATGAGGCCGATGACTGTGGTGTCATCTGCAAACTTCAGGAGCTTGACAGAGGGGTCTTTAGATGTGCAGTCGTTGGTGTAGAGGGAGAATAGCAGCGGGGAGAGGACGCAACCCTGAGGAGCTCCAGTGCTGATTGTACGGGTGCTGGATGAGAATTTTCCCAGTCTCACTAGCTGCTGCCTGTCTGTCAGGAAGCTGTTGATCCAATGACAGATGGAGGTGGGTACGGAGAGCTGAGTTAGTTTGGGCAGGAGGAGATTTGGAATGATCGTAAATTGTACTGAACAATGACGTGACACGATCAAATAGAGGCGCGCACTAATGCAGCAAACATGTCGGCAGTGTGGAAGCATTTAAAACCAGCAAAAATCATTACAAGTACCGACAGCCAGAGACTGTTTTGCACTGCACTGCATGTCTTCAATGAGAAGAGGAAAGGGTGTTTGTTGCTGGTTAATTTATGATGATTGAAATTGCGGAATGGTCTTAAACAATTACTAAATAAACTGCAGGATGTAATGTTTTCTAATACACGCACAAATTGTATGTATTCTTACAACGTTGCATGAGCTCTCGGGGCTATCTGCTTGATAGCCAGAGTTCAAAGTCCCAATCGCAAAGAAAATCTGCCCGAAACAGTGTTACTCGTGAGTTGCTCAGTAACATTTTTATGAATTTTTACAAGGCATGGATGTGACAATGTTATACGTGCGACAAACATGTTCCCAAATTCGGAATGAGAATCATTTATAAATCTACTGTTGTCAACAAAAAGAAGCACTGAGGTCTTCCTGTGGGTTTCCGCCAAAATAAAAAGCTCCATCAACATTCATAAATGTTAGTATAGTAATTTTACTGTTGTTCTGTAAAATAAAATAAAGTAAGACAATAATAATGATAATAATAATATTAATTACCCTACAACAGCTGTATTAATACATTTATTATAACATTCACACAGTGTTCAAATTGGGATCTGTAGTACTTTCTAATGTTTTAAAAAGTCTCCTGCAAGGCTGCATTTATTAAAAAAAAATACAAAAATACAAAACAGTAATATTGTGAAATATTATTACAATTTTAAATTACTGTTTTGTATGTGAAAATATAGTAAAATGCCAATTGATTGCTGTGATCAAAGCTGAATTTTTAGCATCATTACTCTTGTCTTCAATGTCACAGGACATTTCAGAAATCATTCTAATATGCTGATTTGCTGTTCAAAGTTCAAGAATAGGCAAAATACATGGGGGAAAATACGCAAAAAAATCATGTTCGGTTTTCGGGCTTCGGCCCAGTTTTTCATTTTGTTCGACTTCGGCCAAGAATTTTCATTTCATTGCATGCCTAAAAAACATCTAATCAAAATGTACCATATACTGTTAGCAATCTCAAATTTCGTGAACAGGGGAAATAAACCAGAGATTTTTCATAATAGAAGGTGGTGGAGCCACAGAGCACACTGACTTATTACATAATCGCCAGGGACCAATAGTTTGAACCTGTTTACCAGCCGAAGTTAACAATTCTGGAAGGTTCGCTAGGCATCCTAGGTGTATATGACTTCCTTCTTTCAGACAAATCCAATCAGAGTTATATTAAAATTTATCCTTGCTCTTCCAAGCTTTAGAATGGGAGTAGGCGGGTGGGGTTTTTTTTTCAACAGTCCAAAAGACGTCAAATGAAGCACATCCATCCATAATAAAATGTGCCTCACACGGCTCTGGGGGGTGAATAAAGGCCTCCAGTAGTCTCTACAGGATCGATGCGATTTTGTAAGAAAAATATCCATATTTAAAATGTTATAAATACTTTTCTCTCACTTCCGCTGACTTTCATATGTGCAAGCCGTTCCGGACGGATGAGGTAGGACGTATGCGTAGCGCCTGTGAGATATGCTAGTCTCGCGAGTTTGTTTACAGGAGCAAAGGAAGCAAAGGAAAACCTACTCTTGACTTATATCGAAATCCTCCTACATTTTTCTTTACAAATCCTCATTTTGTGCTTTTAATTTGCGACCGGCTTTTTGTTTTGCTGTCTCTCCTCCGCACTTCCGCGTTCATTACTATTTACCAGCGCAAAAAAAATTACGATTTTATGTATGTGTGCGCTTTATTTGACTACTTTTGGACCGTTGAAAAAAACACCCGCCTACTCCCATTCTAAAGTTTGGAAGAGCAAGGATAATTTTTTTATAAAATTTATAAAAAAAAATAGTAAAACATGGGCTAATTGTAATTTTTGACTAACCCTTATAGTAAATATAAACAAGCCTGTCCTCCAACAAAAAACGACCCTATAGGTCGTTTGTGCAAGCGCCTTATTACAACCTATATTTACATTTTAATGTTAAGCACCCTCTGGCGAGCGTAAAAATAATAACAGTGTCGTGTTGCGTCTGTCGTCATGAAATGATGTATGACTGTCATTACCAATCAAAATGCGTGTTTATTTAAAAGCAATGTATGGACTTTTTACACCGATCTCACGGTAATTCATACATATTTTAATAGGTGGCTAATTCGTACGAATGACCACACCTAACCCCACCCCTAAACCTACCCCTTACAGAAATCATGCAAAATCATGATTTTTAGTGCACATTTTATCTTCTGGATCGAACCCTTGATCGCATGATAACATGATTAGATATTGTCATATAACGCAATGCTCTACCAACTGAGCTACACGAAACCCAAATTATAACGCAGATAAAAGAGCGTTTTACAAAACATTAATATGAAAATGTCCAGTTGCCGATAGGGGCACAATTGTAGTATACGCTCTGATGGGTCGTATTTCAGGGATTTGGACAAACGACCTATACAGGCGTATTGGTTGAAGGACAGGCTGATGTAAACAGTTAGGAGAAAATTGGAGGAAATGCACTGTATACAAATTTAGGCCTCTTCTCTTTTGATTTCTCACCTCATTCAACAGTTTGTTTCTCAAACTCCCGCTTCCCCAAGCAAAACAGCACAACAGCTGTGAGTGGTTTAACGCACCCCAGTCAAGGGCAAACAACATCTACCATGTGTCCCTGACCCCCGCTACTGTCGCATATGTGAGCAGTTTAACACACGGCCGGGGTCACACCTCCGCTGACCGCTCCACCCGAGACCCCCAACCACACACACAAACACAACCCGACGACAGCAAAGATGAGCCTGTATGAAGGAGGCAAGAATAAGATGGATGAACTTCCCTCAAACCCCTCAAAATACATACACAGACTCTGTGTCAACCTGTCAAGGCTGGATACATGAACTGGGCGCTCGGTGAGATATGAAAACATGGAGTGTTTTCTTATCTAACTCAGATCACATTAAAATAGCAGCTTTAGATGAAGGCTGCGAGTGGAAACGTTGAGTGATGTGGCGGTGGCAACGGTCCAGTGGCCTTTGACGTGAACCGTCAGTCACCTCAGCAGGAACTCAACAAAACTGTATGAACATGAAAACGGATTAACTTCCTAACTCAATAATCGTCATGTGCTTTTATGACAGCATACATGGCCGCATTATGTGAAATCCATATTCAAAAGCATTCTGCTACATCTGCAAACAGCCACAGTGATATATATCATAAGTAGGCCCACATGGAATTTTTCTTCACATTTTCCACAAAGAATATGGGACAAAAACTTTGTAATTTCGAACTCTTTACTCTTATTCCTACCTGAAAACATTATTAAATTAAATACAATGTTTCAAGTCAACTTCCATGAACTGGCATAGTTTAAAGAGTAAAAGTGCGTCACCCAAAAATGAAAATTGTCAGTAATTACTTACCCTTATATCGTTCCAAACCTGTAAGACCTTCGTTCATCTTCGGAACAAAAATTAAGATATTTCTGATGCCATCCGACCCTCCCATAGACACCAAGGATCCTTACACGATCAAGGCTCAGAAACGTAGTAAGGACATCATTAAAATAATCCATGTGACATCAGTGGTTCAACCGTAATTTTACGAAGCTACGTGAATATGCTTTGCGCAGAAAGAAAAAAAAAAAAGACTTTATTCAACAATTCGTCTCCTCCACGTCATACTGGCGCGATTTTGTCATACGTAAACAACATATGCAGCGTATATACGCGGATACGTTGTTTACGCTTTGATCTGAACGAAAACAACGTATCTATTAATATAATCAATAAAATGAGCGTGAGGTGGGAATGACCAACATTTTTGCATTTTATTATAACTTCAGTGTTCATAAATAATTTTGTCAAATAAAAATAATTGTTATAATTTTTAATTAATTATTTACGATGATTAGCTCTAGAAAATCTACTATCCTCTTTTTTTAATATATTGACAGCTATTGGTTTTGTGTGGATATATTTATATATTCATTATTCACTTTAAAAAAGAATCTGTAAAAATATGCTACAATATACTGTATGATTTGAAGTATTTTTTCCATATTTATTTTTTACAGATGTTTTACCATTATTTTGAATTTTACACTTCACTGCATTGCGTTTTAGAGTTAACAGAAATGTCCGTAAAATAAATGGATAATGTTGTGTGTAATGAGCTGCCAGTACTTTTTCTGTTATTTTACAGATTTATTTTTTACAGTGTTCATGTGCACAAGTTATTTGTTTACAAAAATATAGGAATATGAATTAATGAAGTAAATGGTGTCAATTTTTCAGTTTTCACAATGATGCAACAGAACCATTTTAGTTCCCCAAAGAACCCTTTTGGTGAACAGTTCTTAAAATAACCATTTTGTTTCTAAGTGTGAAGAACATTTTAATAATCTAAAGAAACTTTCCACTTTTAAAAACATTTTGTGGAATGGAAAAGCTCCATGGATGTTAAGGGTTTTTCACAGAATCATAAATGCAGATTTATTTTTAAGAGCTGGAGACTGGAGGAAAAAAAAAAAAAAAAAAACCGAAAAGAAAGCAAACTGGGATCAGAAAACGTTGCGAGTCGGATTCAAACTCACATTTCTCACATGAGCACCACAGCTGCAAAATAAATGGGATACTCTTACACCTCTCTTGGTTCATGTTCAAGACCATTAATAGCTGCTCTTGAGTCACAATCCTAGAAACCTGGCAAAGAAAGCTCAGAAGGCAATGGAAAGTCTGCAGAAGTGAGCAGGACTTGCTCACAGGCCGATAAGGAGGTGATTCCATTGTGTCATTACGGCAAATGTCTGCAAAGGGGAAAAAAGCACATGGTGGAAGATTATTAGAAGGATGGCCGGAGTACAAGGACTAAATGCAGGGTCTCGTAAATCCTCTGCCTTAAAACATCAGACGGGCCCTCGCACTCCGCACATTTCCAAAACACACAGGATATTGGAAATCACGTTCGCAGAGCTTTATTCGGCAAAAACGGCAGGGGAGAGAAAATAATGAAAATTTAGACATCTGCATTATTTTCCACTTTTTCTTCTAACGTTTATGCAGCTCAAGACAGTTTCAGAATGCTCGGAAACTTTGATGTAATATTGCCAGGGTTGAATTATGGTCCGGGACAGTGGGGCCAATGCTGCGGGCCCTTTGACTGCCAGGGGCCTCCAAGACGCAGAACGTGAAATTCCAAGACTGTAAAAAAAAAAAGAATACTGCTATGGCACATAATGCATGTCTCCTCATCTTGGACTCCAATCAAATATTGAATTTCATTATTCACAAATGCCATTTAAAATCTACGGCAAAAAATAAATGAATAAATAAAAAGATTTTATATCTGTGCAAGTATAATTGTGTGTGTTATATATTGTATGATTGTTTATCAGAGGAGTAAGAAGATTTTCTCCACATATGGTTTCGGCATTCTCGACTCAATAACTCAACTTGAATTTTATCACTCCCTAGTCAGGCAGAAACATCTAAGAATGCTAATATAATAATCTACACATTTGAACTACTGATTCAAATGTCTAACAACAATATCCAAGACTTTGTTTTCCTTGCCCTGAAAAATGTTCTGAAAATTAAGTGAAATAATTACTTTGGCTTGGGCTCGTGATAGCATCATGAAATGTTACGTCTGGCACAGAGTTTGGCACTGACTTATGGACACAGGAAAAAGAGCAAAAAACTGCTAAGAGCCACATTTATGGCTAGAATGAAAAAGATGGATAATTGACAAGAGTAGATTGAAGACATCACAGTGATGCATTAGGAGAACCATAGGGTGTTTGCCGTTGGCATTGGTGTTTCCCAACCTTTTTAGTCTTATCAAACCTTTTTGGTCTTACTCCATCTCATTACCAACATCAAATTAGAAATAGGATTTTATTTAAGACTCCAATGAACTTAGACCTTTTGTCTGCTATCTTTTAGAATTGGAATAAAATTTAAAATAATAATAATAATAAAAATAAAAAAGGAATCAAATAAAATAAAATAAATGAACTGTAAAAAAAATAATAATCACAAGCAGGTTGTTTTGTTTTAGGTTAAATAAATTACATCTAATAAACAAAGTGTAAAAATAAGAACATGAAAATAATCATGATTATAAATGTTATAAAAATGTATATGATAATAGTAATTTATATTATAAATATAAGTTATAAATATTTTTGAAAAAAAAAAATATTATAAATAAATATTTGCTATGTTTTTCTGTTAAGTAACCCCTGCTGTACACATACCCCTGGTTGGGAATAACTATCCTGGATGATTTATGACAAAAACAAGGCTGTGTACTTAAATCACCGAGATAAAAGGCGCACATAAACATCTCCGTTATACACAGATCGCTCTCAGTCGCTCGCTCTCATGGATCTGACAGCAAAGTTCATCAGCGTTTCATCTCAGTAATGTCTGTGATGTCATCTTCAATCACAGCAGGAACTGTTATTCTTCAGGCCCCCGTCTGTGGCGCCAAAAACAGATCTGTAGCCTATTTATTCTTTCCAGCTTCCAGGTTATATTTCTGTCATACTTGATATCGCTTGATACTACATAATGAGACCCCTTGATCAGCACATGGACTCAAAATATGAAACTTTTTTTTTTTCGAATTAACAAAGCAATACGGCTGCATGATTTCAGTGAGGAAGAATTTAAAGTGACCAAGACCAATCTCCACAAACATTAAACACCGTCTGCCCTTTCCAATGTGTAAATAACCTAGTTTAAGCACCAGAAACTGCATCCATCCAGCAAAATGCCCTTTCGAGCGCTCCAACCGTGCTTATGGCCTCCCCCCTAGTGGCAGGAAGCAGTACTTGCTAAAGGGAAATTCAGAGGAAAAAGGATAAATACAGTGATTGGTGATTCTATAAATACACACACAAACTACATAAAGATCAAACCCATCAGTACTAAAGGCAAAAACACACGACCCACTAAATGTCAACCATTTGAAACTCTCGCATTGGGCCACCTTACAATCTTCTGTCAGGGTGAAATACTTTCCTTCAGGAGATAAATCAGCGCAGATTTAGGTGTTGGAGCATGTTCAAGGTTCAGAAGATACATTATTATCAGACGGCTCATCTTGGAACATGTTTTTGCTCTGGATGAACGGAGAAAGACGACGGAAAGGCAGTCGTAGTGGAAACCAAGCTGACGCTAAACTGTAATTTGCCTGTCAGTGATGGCAAGACTTTGTCATTGAGCAGCTAGCAACGCTTTGAAGCAGGTGTTGAAACAGTTCCCTTCAGAAACCGTCTGAAGATGCAGAAATAAGGATACTGGCTTATGAATCGCTCATAAATCGCACACAAACCAATCCTCCGCCAGCTGCCACTCATTGCATGACGATCATCTACTGGTGTTTATTATTACAAAGGTGAAGTGCAATGATGGAAAACCTTCACTGGCATTTCATCCAGGAAAACACTCATTTAGGCGTCATGGTGGCAGTGATTGTGTGCTTTTCTCTGAACAAAATAGCTGTGTGTCATTTAAACCGTCTCAGGTTTTTGATGGCGCTCACAGGGGTAGAATTTGGGATTAGACATGCCGACAAGCCAACGCAAGATAGACGTGAAAATACATCAATAATAGATGTTTTGACCATCATCAGCATAATAATAAGGATCGTTCTGTCTACCTCGATGACATATATTTAAGATCGGGGGTGGATGGGGGGACAGCGGCGCTTCGTCTGAAGAGTTTTCAATTGAGTCCTCATGCACTGCATGCAAAAATAAACAAATATACAGCACATTAAGCAATGTCTGATTCTTTCTGGTTGTTTTTAGGTAATCAAAAACATACAAATGCAGTTCAGTTCAAATGATTCTTATGAAACGATTCTTTAACTGAATTCCTTACTGAACGAACTGAACTGAAACACACCTTGTATTCAAATAATTGTTATGACATCAACATTTTAGATCTTTAATTTTAAAACTAGAAATTTTAGAAGTATACAACTTAGATACAAATCAAATAAACAGACAGAGGTCGGTAGTGTATCCAAAAACTGTACTTTTTCATTGGATACTTTTTTTACTCTTGCTCACTCAACCATATGTGACATATATACCATACAATAACATTTTATTTACTATTATTTAGACAGGTAATATTTAATTTATTTGAATGATCAGGTCTATTTTACAGAAGACAAGCTATATGTTCATGTCCTTTGCTTTGAATAGTAATAAATAGTTACATTTTGGGTTATTTGACAATATCAAAATAAAGTGCAGAGTTTTGCATTCATAGGCATTTAAAGGTTACCACTGACATGGAAATGAGAGTAAAACTCTTTACATTTGACCGCTTATTGAACATCTGAACCTAAACAACGATCAAATGCACATCAAATGCAGATTTCTGTCTATGTAAAGGCATTACTTTTCGAGACAAATCTGTCACCCGCAGAAGCGGACAAAGTACACAACTTCCTTACTTGAGTGAAAGTACAGGTACTACTGGTCAAATACTACTCCACTACAAGTGAAAGTTGTAAAGACAGATTTTTACTTAAGTGAAAGTACGGAAGTACATGTTTTTAAAAGTACTTAAGTATCAAAAGTGAAAAGTAAATGCATTTTTTTATTGTCGCATTGTTGTATAATTACAATACCATATGCCACTAATGCAACCTTCTGAATACACTGATTAGCTTGTATTATCTTTGGAATTAAGAGCTTTTATGTTACAAAACATATTAAAATGGAACAACTGAATGAAGATAATCATTTTTATTTTTATCTAACACTCCTACAGCTACATTGAACTCATTATAATACTTGTTTAAAAGTTACAAAGTTATTTTTCAAAGAGATATTGAAGTCTATGATATGGTTCATTTTAGGCAAACAAAGCAAACATCGAAAAGAAAACAAACTATAGGTTACTATAGTGAGATAATAGTAAATTTGTGGATACTGTGATTTCACTGCAAATACCATAGTTATGGTTACTATAGTAAAAACATGGTTAATTTTCCAAAGGGCTTTAATGAGTTAACACATGCCTTTTTAGAGCGCTTTTAGCTGTGCAGTAGAGCGGACGTTTACATTAGTTTAGCGGGGAAGATCCCGAGGTTGCCAGATTTGCGTAACAAGTATCAGCCAAATGTCCATTCAAAGCTAGGCGGAAAACTGCAGGCTTAGAAATACTGTAAGACTTGGCAACACAGGAAGGTCCTGGCAGATCGCAGGTCGGATTTTCGCAAAAAAAAAAAAAAAGAGTTAAGTGAATCTGAAAATGCACTCATTGCAAAAACTGCTACATATAACGACTTTCTACTTGGGGACCTTGATATAAATGTAGTTGAGTAAAAAGTACGATATTTGTCTTTCAAATGCAGTGAAGTTAAAGTCGCAAGTTTCCAGAAAAAATAATACTCGAGTAAAGTACAGATACTCAAAAAGTGTACTTAAGTACAATACTCAAGTAAATTTACTTCGTTACTTTTCACCTCTGGTCACCCGCCACATGATAACCATATAATGGGGGTTGGCGGGTGTTCGTTTCATTTGTATAATGTATAAATTAATACTTTTAAAAGTAATACATTACAATATTGTGTAACTCCATAAAAAAGTAACTAATTGTGTTACATTACTTTTTGTCGCCTGAGCTGAGCTTGCTTATTTTTCAATAACAAAAAACCCAAAAGTTACATTTTTGACAGCTGCGAAGGCCCTTTCACACCAAAAGTGAAAGTAAGCTTTATGTGGTGTGCACACCAAACGTGAAGCAAATATTCTCATCGCGTTATCACTCTATTGGGATGTTTATTCCCAGCAGGCACAAAACAGGCATAAGACGTTGATATTTGGTTACATTTCGGTTGCGACGTCGGGTGACCAAAATTCAATGTAAATTCAATGTCTAACGTCAATGTTAAATTTATGTCCAATACCGACGTCAGCTGACGATGAGATTTTGTTGTTTTTAGGTTGTGCAACCAAAATCCAACGTTAAGTCAACGTCAAATTGATGTCAAATATTGACGTCAACCCGATTTTCATTTTCAACCAAAATGCAACGTGTGTCTGACGTCATGTCCAACGTCAACCTGACGTTACATAGAGGTCTGGTGCCTGCTGAATTGTGTCATTTGCGTGAATAAAATCATCGCGTAATGCTCTTCTCTATTTTCTGATACAAACAGACATGTCAACCTGGACGTGTCAGTAAGCTCCTTGCTGACTGACTTGCATGACAACGCGTCATGAGAATTCTCTGCTCAAGTTGAAATTGTTTAACTTGCGCAGAAAATGCAATTTAGGCGTATATCATGCGTTCGCTGCAACAGCATTGTTCGATTTGCCCCATTCGCGTCGCCTGGCATGAATTTGCATCTATTCGCATCTTTGCATTGACTTTTGGTGTCCACACACATTAGGCTAAAGGAAGTGCCTCTGCACCTCACTGCCAATTTCTCTCAGCACAGGGACAGGAGAGGTGTCAGTAAATAAATGGGAAAACAAAGTAACTTGCGTTACTTTTTTGAAAATATATGCTTAGAAATTTAAATGTAATGCATTAATTTGCTAGTTACTTGAAAAAGTAATCTGATTACATTACAACTCACATTACTTGCAATGTGTTACCCCCAATAACGAAATTAAAGTATATGTCCAAAAAAACTCGCAACATCATACTTTGCAGTAGTGATAAAACGTGAGTTTGGTTGTAAAACGTATGCTTATTGCCTGTACTCAAGTACAAATTTTCCAAAAATTTACTTAAGTAACGGAATTGAGTTCTCTTTCACATCTTCTTGCGCTCTTATCATTTAAAATTGCTTGAATGTTTAACTGGGCAAGACTTAAAACTGTGCAAGCAATAAACTTTTGTGACGATGCAGCACTGGCCCGTGACATTTTGAGACAGTGTCAATTCCATCAACTGTCCCGATCATCTATAACTCTGTCCGTGGGCCGTCGAGCAGACCTGAAAGTGAAGCTTTATTGACATGTGCAGATGATGATCACCTTTTAACCTGCGGAGCTGACGCTCAACTCATCCAGAGAATGACTGCAATAGCAGACTGTCAGTCAGACGGCTTGGAGTTCATCTCTGCGCTGCTCCCAATGAACATTTATCATCAAACATTAAGTCTAGACAGAATGGGGTAAACGAGCTGGCAGAGGCTTCCAACGTGTAAAACAATGTGCTATCGCTCTCGAGCAGACCACAAAGGAAAAACACAACTATTACTTAGTGTAATAAATCTTTCATAAGTAGCACACTAACAAAATTGTTAACAGAGTGCACATATACCTTGAGCTATATTCACATGTGTAGATACAACCATGGGGACTTTCCTTCATTCTAATGAGTTTTTATCTCACCAGCCGTGATGATTGTTGTGTAATCTTGCATACATGTCAAACTGCACCACTGCCTGGAGCCAGTACACAATTATAAATTAGACTAGACAGACAACAAAAATTATAATGTCTCTGGATACCCTTTAAATGAATAAATGCAACATTTAAAGTTACTTTTTTCTTTTCTTAACTCAAAACTGTAAGCCATTGAAATGAACTAAAGTTAATAGCATAACAAAATATTGCCTACACTGTCCAGAAACACATCTTACTCTACTTGGCAAAGTCACTGCAAGCGATATCCATAATAAGGTCTAGAGACATATACATTCAGAGCATTAACACTGTAACAAATGTTGCTATAATGACAGTTTAGAGCCAGATTAGCGTGTTTAGGTTACACGAGTGGGGAGGAAATTTTAGACATGTAGGCTTGACTAGCTGTTTCCTAAACAGAGGGGTCTGTTCCTCTGATGTGCAGCGAGTTTGACTGATACAGTCTGTCCTGCCGAGATTCCCTCAGCCGTAGCCGTAGCGTTATCAGTGATAGGAAGTGGAAGTGTTATTGTTATAAACCCGCATCTGGGTGGTCGGCCAACACATGAGTACATCACGCGTTCAAACAAAAGAGATTTGCAGAGATACAGTACACTGCAAATGAACACTAACAAAGCTACCGAGGGTTATATTGCTTTGTTGAACATAAAGACGATATTCAGAGCGTCACAACCTGTTTTTTATGTAAAGGAGGCCAAAACAAACAATACATGCCTGTGCAAAATTGGCACTAGTGCAAGTGAAAATAAGCCTAGATTTTCACGATTTGCTAAAATATACACACTTCAGATGCACCCGATGGAACGACAATATGTGCACTGATGTATGTACACGCTTCGGGCTCGATACGATGGCATGAGGCCAGAGTAGACCTGTCCAAACTGCAGGAATGCGTCACTCCACCCAAGATAAGCAGGTATGGCTCAAAATGACCTGAAAACAGAGCGCTAACCAGAAAAGATGAGCCGAGTTCCTTGTCAACTCAGTCAGCGTTTATAGTCTGCAGGCTTGTTTTGGAGTCTGGAGTCCAGACCGTCGACGACACCCTGTCTCTGCCCAGACCCACTTGTTGATTCTTTTCTGCATTTCTGAAATGATTCGGCCAACCATTCGTTTCAGTAGTGAGTCACATGAGATCTGTTTTAAGTTGTTGATCCAAAAGAATTTTGGGGGATCGTTGACCCAAAACGGAAAATTCTGTCATTGACCTCATGTATTTTCAAATGTTTTCACTGAATACAAAAGGAGAGATTTTGAAAAATGTGCTGGTCGCTCTTTTTCTTTTCAATGAATGGGGACTGCAGAGAGCTTCAAGAAAGGGTTTCAAGCTTTAGAAATAACACAAAAGGACAGAACAAAATTAGCCATTTTTCACTCAAAATCTCGACTTCTGCTTTAGCTCTTCATGAGAGTTCAAATGACAAAGAGCAATGTCAGATTTGTGAGTGAATCACACTTCGAGGTGGATCTTTTTAATGAATCAATTGCTCCAAATGATTCAATGATTCGGTCGGAATTATTACAATGTCAGATTTGTCAAAAAATCTTTCTTTAGAAATGGATCTTTCCAATTAATCAATTGCTCCTGTTCATAAAGCCTGAATGATTTGGTTTGAATGATTGCAAAATCAGATGTGTGAATTAAACATTATTTGGAAGTGGACCTTTTTAATGAATCAATTACTCTTTTTCACAAAGCCTGAATGATCCAGTAATTCTACCTGATTGATGGCAATGTCAAATTTGTGAATTAATCATTCTTTAGAAGTAGATCTTTTTAATGAATCAAATTCTCCAGTTCATAAACCTGAAAGTTTCTGAATGATTCAACGATTCAACAAATGATTCCAATGTTAGATTTGTGAATACATCATTATTTAGAGATGGGTGTTTTCAATCAATTAATTTCTCCTGTTCATAAACCGGTCTGAATGATTTCAGTTAAAGTACATGTATTCACACAAAAGGTTGTGTTTATTAACGTAACTGAAGAAGCTTTGCATATTAAATATATTTGGTTTTATCTTTGATACTGAATGAAAAAAAGTGTTGTTGATATGCAGCACTACATTTTCCCATCAAGTCATCACAAAACTGTCAAATTTATTGCTCAGCTATCATTTTGGATAAGAGCTGGAAGTCTGGACTTGCTCTAGTCTCAAAACACAAATGAAACCAAATACATCCACTTCAGACTGGATCTGATAGCAGCCTGCTTTCACCTCTCATTCTCAAGAGCCCCCTCCCTATGAAAGAAGACAAAACTACAGCCAGACATGAATAAACAGATGCAAACAAACATGACTAACCAGAAAGGCAGCCGATGACGCTAGAAGATGGAGCGATTGACCGTTGGCATGAGATTATCGTCTACTTTAAGGAGGAAGTCATTTTTCAGAGATTTTGGTTTCTGTAAAGTTCTAAGAACAGTCAATAAACCTGTCAATAAAACGTCATTCAGTTAATACTCATTTTATTGCTCAGAGTTTGGCCTTTTGTTGCTCAAAGTTGGTTTTCTCAATTATAACATCAAACATCAACGTTTCTCCTAAAATTCCTTATGAGACACTGAAGAGACAATTGTTGGTATTCAGTGAGAGTATAGTGTTATCATGTGGTTGGCATACCCTTACCAAAAAGTAGTATACTTCAAGTTTATTTTATTAAGTATACTTAAGTAAAGTTCAAGTATATTTTTAAGGATACTTTATGTAGTAAGTATACAAATATCAGTGTACTAGTAGTATACTTGTAAGTGTACTATTTCAATACTCCTTGGGACTAAATTGGCCCACTTTCTTGTATACTTTAAGTATAGCAGTAGTAAAATTTGAGTACACAACTAGTTTGCATCAATGTTTTTAGCTTGTACTGCAACTATACTAAAAGTGAACTTATAGGTATACTGATAGTTTACTAATGAAATACTTGTAGTAGCATTTTTGGTGCACTTTGAAGTATAGTCTCAGTAAACTACTAGTTTAGTAGTTTTATACTGCAAGTATACTCGTAAGCTTTCTTTAAGTGAACTTTACATCATACTTTAAGTATACTACTATGTCCCTATTTAGATATTAATTTGTATTTTGTAAATGAATATCTGAACATACAAAACATCAAAAGAAAGAACAGGGTATCTGCTTGTAAACAAAAACATTTTATTCTAGCTTCTGCATTCTTTTTTTAAACACTTGAATGTGGGTAAGTTTCATAAGTAAAAAATAAAGAAATAAACAACATTTTGAACAAAAATCTGAAAAAAAGACTATGAATTGGATTCAGAATGATAATCAAAACGTAGATGGAGGCAATCAACACCCCAAAGCTTGACAGTCGTTATTACCTCTTCATTGGTCGACAATGTTACACAGTTTTGATGCTGTTTTATATCTGATGATCATGTTAGATTATATGTGGAAGCATCTGTTGTTTCGGTTTCTTCTTCACTTGTGATTTTTTGAAAATTCTGTACAGAAGATGTGTACTAGCGCCCCCTACCATATAACAATGGAAACACGGAGCACAAGTATAGCTCAAATATATTTAGACTTTTTTTAAGTATAGGTCAAGTATACATAAAAGTAATTTTAAGTGTATTTCTGAGAAGTACATAAAGCCCATTTCTGAGAAGTACATAAAAAGTAGACTAAAAGTATACTTTCCTATTTTTAGTTTAAAAGAAGTATACTAACAGCACACTTGAATAAACTTCTTTTTCATAAGGGTAGGAATGTAAGGAGAATTGAGTTTATATTGAAATCTGACTTTTGAAGTTTGAGATATTGATGAAATCTCTCCTGAAACTCAAGAGGAGACAAATGTGGCATTACTGGAGTGTTTAACTCAGAAGAAAAATCCAAAAAGCATGAGAATTTTGCTCTTCATTCCTCAAGTCTGCATTTTCTCTTCATTCATGTCTTTGCTGTATAAGAAACTGAGTAATAAAAACGAGCATATTTTGTGACATGTTATAGGCAGAAAAAGAAATATAAAAAATATATATATACAATTATTTAATTGCTTATTACTAAACATTTTTATAGTGATTACATTTTTTTTTTTAAATAAACAAATTTCAGCATAACTGAAAAAGATCTTTTGATTGATTGAGAGCATAACTATTCTTATTTTAAGTTAAAAAAAAAAAGTGAAAAAACGAGAGAGAAAAAACATGACTGTTATGGTAAGAAAAATAAACTTAATTCAATAAATATTTTCTTTAAAAAAAAAATCCCAATATTAATAATGTGTTAATAATTTACACAATTTAACTTACACAGAAAATATTGTTTACTGCATATTTTATATAAATAATATAAATACTGCATTTTTACAGTACTCAGTACTCACTAAGATTTTATTTCTTTGAATTTTTTTTGCTTTTTTTTTATTTGTTTCATTTTAGATTTCAATCCCAGCTCAAACCAGTGTTACTATTTTTTTTATTTTTTTTAAATAGCCAGTGATTATTAAAAATCTTTTTTCATGAACTGAAATAAAGCTGAAGACATTCACATGTGATAAGAAATACAAGAAAAACTTAAACTTGATAATTGGAATGTTGCCTTGGCAAGAAACTGAAATTTGAGGTAAAGTGCTAAAATGACTAAATATGTAGCTAAATTAAAATAGAAAAGTAATAGAAAAAAGCCTTAAATTAAAAATGAAAAGTGAAAATATAAAAGTAAAAGTAAATCCTAAATATTAATAAATACTATAAGAGTATGTAAAGAAAAAAAATCACTGCTTCAAACATGCTGCAGGCAGCTGAATGAAACTTTAGAATAAATAAGAAATGACCATTTATTATGGTATTTTATGGGACCACACTAATGGACGACCTTATCCGGAAATGTTACATGCTCCACTATAGACTGCAGATCCTACTGTATATCATTGCAGATTACAGATGACACTCAGCATGCCTGTGGTTGATATAAGGCAGAAGAATATGAGCGAAGAAGTCGAGTCCTTGACAGCGCATTAACCTACCTGCTGCTCCATGCCAAAAACAGCATTTTTAAGCCTATTTTCCAATGTTAGGCTGGGCCAAATCCCACGAGTGACTTACAACACGTTCCCCTTGTTTCTAACCCACACGGTGAAGACAGGTACACAAAGAACAGAAAATACCACATTTCATCTCTACTGCATTACTCCTGTACGATGAAGCACTGATTCAACATGGCTGTCTGCCAGCTAGCTCAGCTCTGCCTCAGCTTGTGACGAATCAACAAGGATGTGAATGTGTGACTGTTGGATTCTGGCAGAGCTCGTATGTACCTGTCACTGCAGCGCTGGGCTCTTTTCCTCCACTCGGCAGACAGTTGCATCTAAATTCACCTCTGTGCGGTGGTTTTTCTGAGCCGTTAATTGACACCAGCAGTCATGGGAAAGCGAGCTGAATCTCCAAACGGAGCAGGTGGACTCACAGCTGGACTGGGCCAAGAAACCAGGAAGTCCAGGAAATGCCTGATGAACTATCAGGAACACAACAAGCCAGAGGAAAGGAAAAGTCACAAATGTGAACTATTTAACGTCTCAGTCTGGTCTCCTAGAGAGAAATAATGCAAGAAAAGAAAATCGAGAATTGGAATCAAAATAAATTGTATTTATTTCCTTGATGCACATTCCTGTAGCCTGATTTATGAACGTTCGTACAAGACTTCCCAGATGCACGCATTGGGATTTACTAAAAAATCTACTTTCCGTAAACAGCAATAGGAATCTAGGTCTCGATTCCTTGTAATGTTTCCATTAATTAATGATTTTAGTACTTTTGAATAATTCTTGAGATTTCTGTTGACAACTTAATTAGACATAATTTCAGATTTCAACAAATCTAAGTTTAAAACAATTCTTGCAAACAATATTTACAAAGGCTTAATGACTTTTCACATCCTTCGCTATAAATGCAATCTAAAAACTGGATCTCACTACATATTAAATAAAACTTCTAAACCAATTAAAATGTGGTTATAAGCCTATTAGAATCATTTGTAAAAGAATCAGACTAGTCTGGTCACGCTTTAGATTTTTGATTCTGTATAAAGAACCGGGTCATAAGAGTCATTTGTTCAATATTTATACTACATTGGTAATGATGCATGTTCTTGATTCTTTTAAAAAGAACCTGTTCATTAGAGTCATTTGTTCAAGATTCGTACTCCGTTGGTAGCGCTGTCAGATTCTGATTCACTTAAAAAGAACCTGCTCATGAGAGTCATTTGTTCATGATTTGGACTAAACTGGTCTAAAATGTTTTTGATTCACTAAAAAGTGCAGGCTCGCGCTTTAGGAGTTATTTGTTGAGGATTCATACTACATTGGTAGCACTGTATGATTTTGATTCACTTAAAAAGGAATCATAAGAGTCAACTGTTCAGGATTCGAAATGCTCTGGTCACATTGTGTGTTTTTAATTCTTTTTAAAAGAACCAGCTCATAAGAAGCATTTGTTCAGGATTCGGACTAAACTAGTAACACTGCATGATTTTGATTCACATAAAAGAGCCAGCCCCTAAGAATCATTTGTGCATGATTCAGACTACACTGGTCACGATTTATGCTTTGATTCATTTATAAAGAACCGTCTAGTAGGAGTCATTTGTTCAGAATTCAGACACTGGTCAGCCTGTATGTTTTTAATTTACTAAAAAAAGTTCATAAGTTCATAAGAGTCATTTGGTCATTCAGGATTTGGTGGGTAGCAGTTCCACATCAGTGTAAGAATAAACATTCGAGAACCAATTACAAAAATCTATTTATTTTTTTAGGATCAAACAAGTTCTGAATCATCTGTCAGTTCACATCCCACACCTGCACAGTAGGCTACGCAAATCTACTCCTAATGAATTTGTGCAAACTGGCGCCACCAGTGGTCAAGTAATGACCCAGAATGATTCATAACTCTATTTTCATTGACTTCACCACATTGACAATAAAACCACATCCTCATGTACGGAGTTAAACACTCAAATCAGACATAATCATCATCCAAAGATTATTAAATTCACCAGGGCCCTGTGAATTTAAGCAACAGCTCAGTGGTCTGTGGAAAGATGTTTTTAACGGCTGTCTGTATTGAACCAAAGACACTGTACAGCCACATGCAGATGTGCTGTAGTGGCGTTTGCATCGCTGCACAACATTACACAGAAATGAGCTGTCTGCCCCACTTAACCCTGACCCCAATCGTAATGATAACCCCGTCTATGGCCTTCACAACATTATGACAAACACCACTACAGCTCAGCACTTTGAGAAACAGCAAGGCTTGAGAAAAAGGCATGAGTAACAGACATTATATCCCTTCTTTTTATAACTGTCCTCTAAAGAGCCACGGGACTATGTAAAAAAGGAGCCACGGGGAAGGAATATCTACAAGTAAGCAAAATAGACACATCTGTCCCATTATAGGACCCAGAGCAGATCCTTGGGTTGCTCTGGGTCAGAGTAGGAATGGAAGCGTGTTTTTATTTATTCACTCATTTACAGATACCAGATACCCAGAGGGATGCGATATCGGATGCCAAAGTTTTACTGCACTCGATAAACAGCAACACATTTGCAGCACACAGCTAGAAATTAGGCACAACCCTTGGAGAGGATCGGGTCACGTATGGGATCTCTCAAGCCACAGGAAACAACAATCACATATAGGAGATTGCTGATCTCAATTGTTCACCTAGTCGAAGTAGCTTTGAAAGGGACAGTTCAACCAAAAATGAAGATTCTGTCATTAATTACTCACCCTCATTTTGTTCCAAACCCGTAAGACCTTCGTTCACCTTCGGGAACACGTTTTATTTTTGTTTTCTTTGCGCAAAAAAAAGTATTCTCATAGCTTCATAAAATTAAGGTTGAACCACTAATGTCACATAGACTATTTTAATGATGTCCTTAATAACTTTCTGGGTCTTGAACGTGTCAGTTGTGTTGCTGTCTATGGGAGGGTCAGAAAGCTCTCGGAATTCATTTAAAATATCTTAATTTGTGTTCCGAAGATGAATGAAGGTCTTACGGGTTTGTAACGACATGATGGTGAGTAATTAATGGTGAACTATCCCTTCAAATTTTGTGAGCTCACAGACCCCATATTAAAAAGATAAAGGTGTTTTCATGTAGATTAATGTATATTTTCATGTGTAAAGGCCCATTTAGGTTTTGGTGGACGCTATTCTTTTTCTATCTTACAGTATTATTAGATGTATAAATATGAACTATAGCAAAAAATCTGTAGTATAAAGAAAGGTCAAAAAGATGAGAATGACAATAATAGCAACTATTTTGTATAAATACTCTATAAATATTATTGTACAAAATACTTGCTTATTTGTATAAATTAATAAAATAAAAGATATTTCAAGAAATTGTCAGAATAATTTTGAAAATAAAAAGTCAGTCAAGAATGGAAAATAATTGAAAATATTCAAATTTAGGAATGTCAGAATCAGAATGAACAGGAGAAAAGAAAAACTTTAAAAGTAATAAGATATAAAAGTATATAAAATATAAATATAATAGTTATATAAAAAAATAACAACTTACAGATTTTTCTTTTTCAAAAATTACATTAAAAATGTTTTTATATGATACATTATAGAGTACATATAGTACACTTATATAGTAGTACATTAAACACATGTGTACTAAAAATATACCACAAAGTTTTTGGGGGGGGGGGGGTTATAAAAGATAAAACTCTGAGCAAAACAATAGTTCTCTGGGAAGGTGGAAGAGCAGGAGATGAAGAGACTGTTAAGAGGAAAAAAGGAGACAACATGAAAACTAGGCAGCGGCAGACGGTCAGAGCATGTTTTGAGGCGTGTTCTGGCCAGCAGGGTTTTGTCAGAAGCTTCAATCTGGGCACCAGTGCATCATCAGTCAGGGCAAACATTTCTGTTAAAAGTCATTACAGCCAGGCTGCAAATCCCATGTTCCTCAGCTGCTTGATTCCATCTGGACCGAAACCAGCTGGACGGCCAGTTTCCATCATTTATCAATCGTCTAGTCTGCTGAAGAGGAAGTTTTGCGGTGCACTTCGATTCGGACTGGCTCGAGAGCATGGAACAGTGTTATCAAAGAAAAACAGAGAGAAAAAAGACAAAAATACGACAAGAAACGGGGCAAAAGAGGACAAACTAAAGACATACAGAGTAAAAATCCCATAGACTTACAATGGCGAGACCAGAGTCACATCTAGAGACCTGAATATCTTGACACCCTACCAACCACACAGCAACAAAACTGCATATAGACAGCCTTCCAGCACCACTGTGCTTAATTATGTACGAGCGAACTACACAGAAAATGCAAAAATCTAGTGATATCTACAGAAGGTGCAATATGTATTGTCTATGATAATATCGAAGTTGTTATTATAGTAGAATGCAATTAGAAAGAACACAAAATTCAATATATGATGGCAAAAATGCCCTGAATAAGTTTATTTCTTATATTTCTATATGACACAGTAAAGTTAAGCAATATCGCACAAGCAAGCATGCTGTTTTTTCCCAAATATCAGCACGTTTAGGAATGTGATGTTGATTTTTTTTTTTTTTTACAGTTAAATAACAGTTCAATAAACAAGAAGCCAATATTTTTAGTTACATTTTAGAAACAATATTGTCAACATCGTTTTCATCTATTTTTGTGAAATATAGCCCCCCAAAAAGTTGTGCGACACACAGTGGTGTTTCATTACTGAATGAATTTTTGAACAAATCAGTGATTAAATTTTCCATTCATTAAGATCACCTGCTTTGATCCTAAATGAATTGTTTGAACAAATAAGTTGAATAAATGAATCAACGACTCACTTGTTAAGACATGTCACCATCTACAGCATGTTTTAGGTTTATATTTAATGTATCATTCCTTTAAATCTATTTAATGAAATGGTACGTTAAATATGAAACTAAAACATGCAATAAAATAAATAAAAAATATAAATATAAAAATGATATACAATTGTCATTAAAAACATTTTTTTCATGGGTAGCTAAATACCTCATGAAGGTCATGGGACTGAATCATTTTTGAAAGTTAATTGTTTGATATTTCGGTAACACTTTACAATAAGGTTCATTAGTTAAACATTAGTTAATGTATTAACTAACATGAACTAACCATGAGCAATACATTTGTTACTGTATTTACTAATCTTCGCTAACGTTAGTTAATAAAAATACAGATGTTCATTGTTAGTTCATGTTAGTTCACAGTGCATTACCTAATGTTAACAAGATTTTAATAATGTATTATTAAATGTTGAAATTAACATTAATAAAGATTAATAAACGCTGTATAAGTGCAGTTCATTATTAGTTCATGTTAACTAATGTAGTTAACTAATGAACCTTATTGTAAAGTGTTACCGATATTTCAATGTGCAAAACATTATTTTTAAAACATTAATCTCAAAGCATTATGCTATTTAACAACAGTGTAAGTAAAGCTGCTTTAGATACAGCTTCTGTACCAGCAGTGCAAAAACAGATTTTGTTGATACCGATTTACTGTAATTTGATTAGTACCTTATTCTAATTGAATTTATGTACAAATATACTACATGATGCATTTGCCCTTATAAAGGTAAAAATCAGTTTACGGTGCATGGAAATATTGCCTTTAAGTGGAAAAGTTAACTTTGTCACTGCTGTGAACTGACTACCACACAGATTATGACGAATATGAAAAGCTTGTCCAATACAGGCCTAAACCAGTCAAGATACCAGCAAAAAACACACTCAGCAAAATACTGTTTAATTACCATGATTGACAAAACCTTAGAAAATCATTTTGTGTCAATATTGCACACTCCTATACATATCAATATACTGCTGTTTTGAACAGCGATAAAAAGCATTCCCATATCCTAGCATGAAAATAAATGAGCAGAGGAGCAGGGGTTGAGCTGCGGGTTTGTATTTGAGAGAGTTTTGTGGGGTAATCCGTCATAACGCCGTCATGTTTCATACTTTGAGGTGGCTGTATGAGGATGTATTTAAAGCTGTAAAACAAACCAGAGGCCAGATCGACAACAGTATAATAGTAAAGCGGTAAGCGGGAGACTCTGGGAACAATTACAGTACGGTAGTTTGGTGATATATGCCAGCTCTGTATGTACACACAGGAAACTCACATACAGGTGGTGTTCATGCAGCCAGAAATGTTTGTGCTGCGAGAAAGGCCAGCTCTCGTCATGCATGGAGGATTTTTAAAGAGTAATCCATCCAAAAATGAATATACTGTAATTATTTAATCACCCTTATTTAGTTTCTGTGGAGCATTAAAGGTGAATTTTTGAAGAATACTCTGTTTCAATGTAATGAAAGTGGATGCAAAAACATAAAAGAGGTCAGTACGATTCATGAACTACGAATATAACCCTGGATCATGAAGTCATAGGGTAAAACTTTAGAGCTGAATCAGCTTTTGTGAACTGGATTGAGTGATTCATTGAAATGTTCAGACTCAAAAGAATGAATCATTGATGAATCAGACATCATTACTTTTCTCATGGACTTGACAATGAGCGCAAAAGCAAATAGAGTTTCAGTAAATGATAAAATCTGGTTGGTTTGTCACACAAAATTAGTGTTCAGCTTCAAAAGATATTTAATATAGTGCACAAGTCATATGGATGGAAGCTTAATTTACACAACGGAATAAAAAAATTAAGTATTTGCAACTTTTTTATTTGCAAGATATAAATTCAGATGTGTGAAATATAAATTTGCAATTCTGAGAAGACAAGCCGGAACTGTAAGATAGCAACTTGAAAGTCGCAACTGTGAGAACTATAATCATAAGATAAGAATTGCAAGATAAAGGGACAGTTTTACTAACAGCTTGTGCCAGCGCAAACCATCTTTTGGTATTAAAATAGTACTGTCGGGTTTTACTAAAGATGCGAATTAGCGCTGAAAAGGCGTGGACACAGTTATTTTTGCACCTGAACTTATTGAATATGCATTTGTAGGAGTTGCCATTACAGACGCAAAATTTATGGGAGGGGAGTATTAAAATGAATCATGCAACGAGTTTTACTAACGTTTGTGCTCGTCAAATTACTGGCATTTGTGCCATTATTTAACGCCCAAAAAAGCATGTCTTAAACTGTTTTGCGCTTGAAATGGCTGCAATTATTGTTGCTAGGAAAGGCACAGCAAAGAAAATAGAGCGTGTGGTAGAAGGGAGAGGATTTTTTCCACACGTATTCATTTATTTGGAATACCAGAAGAACACAATATCCAAAAATATAGTTTGCCAAGCCATGTTATATTTAATTTGCTTCAGGAAATAAAAGTCGACTTGGAACCCTCAACTAGGAGTCACGCAATACCAGCTCTATCAAAACTTCTTGAAACCTTCATTTTTCGGCCTCCGGTTCTTTTCAGCATACTGTGGCTTCTTTATTTCTTTATTTTTTATTTGCGACTACGTTAATTTGCGCTGCGTTTCGTATATTGCGTTGGTCCATATGTAAATTAGATGTTGCGTCTGTGTTCTTTAATTTGCGCGGTTGTTAGTAAATCACCCGCAGAAATTTCGCTCTAATTTGCCCTGCTTAGGCCCAAAGTGTCATAATTACCTTTTTTCATAATTGCCAAAAAAAAAAAATTATAATAATAAATAAGATACACAATTGTGAGGTCAGAAGTCAGAATTCCAAAAAAATAAAATAAATAAAGTCAGGTGCGAGATGTAAAGTCAAAATTGTGAGAATTGTGAGATAAAAGGTCACATTTTTAATTTTTTTGTGGAAACAAAAAAAAAAATTGAATTGTAAGATGTAAAGTCAGAAATCTGAGAGAAAAAAAAAACAGAATTTTGAGATTCTTGCAAATAAATACACTTTAGAACGATTTAGAACTTTTATTTTATTTTATTTATTTAAATACTTTATTATGTCTTCCCATTCAATTCACTGAATACGTTATACAAATAAACATTTCTTTTATTAAGACAAAAAAATTATGCATCATTTTTTAGGCTTTCAATAAAGTTGTATTTAAAAACATGACCAACATAATTTTCACTAACCCAGCTTTTATATTCCACAGCCCTTTAAGTCACATTTTTTTCTGTTAACTGTTTAGAAGTTTAGAACATTTTTGCAAGCACATAAACAACCCCCATTCACTTTGATTTGTCCTTTTCCGCCCTTTTCCCGTTCCCGTTTGTTTTAAATCAACATGCAATAGCAGCAAAAGGCTGTTTGCATTTGAAGTGTTGTTTACATTTTCAGACGAGCCACTGACATCACCGGAAAGAGGGTCTCATGACCACATTTTGGACAACATGAACTCTTTAAAACAATGGGAAACAGTCCATTCTGTCGGTCATTTACTGTGAAAGGGGATTTTGCGGGTCGCTTTAGTGTGTTTGATGAAATGTTGACATGCTCATTTGCACTTGAAGCTGTTCCTGATTTTGAAGTCTAGCTCTGAGTCATGAGAACATGGTGGATTGATTACTAAAATGCTGACAATTATGTTTAAATTTTATTGTCTAGCTCAATGACACTGCTTTTGTCTAGTCTAGCAACGCCTATGAACAAAGCCTGATGTAACGGCTTACTTTCCTAGAGGCAGCTGTACAGACCCAACTAGATCCAAAGTTTTGCTCTTGCTGGCACAATTAGATCTGTTGTAGCAACTCAAAAGCACAATGCACTTGTTGTTTTGGTGGTTCATCTCATATTTACTGACCTGATCTTGTTCTTTCACAGTGTCAGCACTGTAGCTGCTGTGTTTTAGAGGTTCCTGAAGCCTAACTTTAGCACTGTTTACAATTTAGACAGGTCATTTCCACTAGCATGATATATTTACATGACATTTTAAGCAAGCCAATTCACAAAGCGTCAGCACTGCTAATTCCAGTCGTGCAAATATTAGATTTGAATAGGGAAGGACCACAATTTTAAAGCTATAATTCATTCATTCATAATTCAATAAAATGTTATTACCAACAAATATTTTCAACCAGCATTTATATATACTGTATATATATATATATATATATATATATATATATATATATATATATATTCAATTTATTTATTCCAATCAAATTATGTACAAAAAGTAAAGAAAAGTAAGATTTGCATAGTTTTTAAAGAAGTCTCTTCTGTTCACCAAGCCTGCATTTATTTGATCCAAAATACAGAAAAAGCAGACAAGCAGTAATATTGTGAAATATTTTTACTATTTAAAATAACTTCTTTCAATTTGAATATATTTTAAAATGTAATTTATTCCTGTGATGCAAAGCTGAATTTTCAGCATCATTACTCCAGTCTTCAGTGTCAAATGACTGATTTGCTGTTCAAGAAACATTATTATTATTATTATCATCATCAATATTTAAAACAGTTGAGTACATTTTTTCAGGACTCTTTGATGAATAGAAAGATCCAAAGATCAGCTTTTATCTGAAATAAAAAAAGCTTTTGTAACATTATACACTATACCATTCAAAAGCTTGAGTCATTATAAATATATATATATATGGGGGGTATTTGATTATACAAATCAATACTTTTATTTAGCAAAGATACTTTAAATTGATCAAAAGTGATGATAAAGACATTTATAATGTTACAACTATGTCAGATAAATGCTGTTCTTCTGAACGTTCTATTCAACAAAGAATCCTGAAAAATAATTTTACTCATCTGTTATATGACATAATCAACATAATAATAATAATAACAATAATAATAAATGTTTTTGAGCAGCAAAACAGAATATTAGAATGATTTCTGAAGGATAATGTGACTGAAGTAATGATGTTAAAAATTTAGCTTTGAAATCACAGTAATAAATTGTAAAATACTTTTACTCAAAATCTTACTGTTTTTGCTGTACCTTGGATAAAATTAATGCAGGCTTGGTGAGCAGAAGAGACTTCTTTAAAAAAAACATTAAAAATCTTACTGTTCAAAAACTTTTGACTGGTAGTGCATATTTTATGTCATAATATAACAAAAAAATTATTATATAAGATTTAAATGTAGATGCAAAAACCAATTGTTAAACTTCAAGTCCAAAAAAAAACAAAAAAACACACATTTTCAGCAAATTCAGGAAATTTACCATAGAAATATAGCATTTCTCATCTTTAAATATATTGAACATATTTAAACATATCACTAGCACCATCTATTGCCTCATCTGCATAAACGTTTGCATGCTTAATTAAAATCATGTTGCATGCTCTCACTTTGTGAAGTTCTGAGGTGGTGTTTATGAATATCACGCCCTTATATTAAAAAGACTCTGATATGGTCATCAAATTAACAATAAAATGCATATATATATATTTTTTTTTTTTAATATACAATATATTTCATAATACTGTGATAAAAAATATTTGACATGAACAAAAATATAAAATACAGTGTGACCAGGGTATAGATTCACCAAATGACTCTTATAAGCATGTTCTTGTAATGAATCACTTAAGACAACCCAAAAATTCATGGTCTGAATCACTCTGCCAAATGAATCATTAAATGAACACACTAAATTAGTCTGAGTGTTACGGAATCGACATATTTCTATTAAATACTCCTGACAGGCAAAATAATCAATTACTTAATTATTGTTGCCTGTCAGGAGTATTTAATAAAAATATTGATTAATTAATTAATAATTTAAAAATGAGATTTTTGAGCAAATGACTCTTATGAATTAGTGAATTAGAATTCAGTGAATCAACAACAAAAAGTGAAACCGGTGTTGCCCAACTCACAAATAAATTACTCTTACTTTCAGTGAATCAACTGAAATGACTCACAAACTACTCAGAATCACACTGACAAATTTCACAGAATGAACTCACTGAACCAGTCCGAGCGTTATTGAATCAACATCTGACATGCATAATAAACTACAAGATTTTACTACTTTCAGTGAAACTTTAAGTAGTAAATTTTCATTAAACTCTATATGCTTCTGCAGGATTTTTGGTGATAAATTTAAATTAAATGTATTATTTTTATTTTTTTTAAATGCATTATTAACTGCCTATTTTATAATACATAACATTCATTTTGAATTAATTGCACTAAATTAAAACGTTAATTGACAGCCCTTATTTCACATAGCACGTGTGTCTGGGTATTTATCACATAATGGCCCCTCAGCTGAAAGCATCCTTTAAATGCATCTGTCTCGCATCAGCACGCATTAGTGGATATGCCAAGAGCCAGGCAGAACGCTGGAGCTGGTTCCAATATTCTCTCCCTGAAGTGGAGCTGACAGAGCTGCAGCCTCACAGACGGGACGCACCGAGAGAACACTACGTCCAGAGCACAACAACATAATGACATCAAACTGGGTCATGAGACATGCTGCGAAGAACTCAAGAACACTGAACTTTTAAATCACTGCTCGCATTCGTATAGAGGTTACACAACACAAGCCATGCATGAAGCATGCATATTTTGTGCATTTGTTCATGACAGAATGCAGTATGAAGACAAATTTGCTCCTTATCGAGATCCACAAAGAGGTCACATAGTTTGGAAGTTTCTGTTCCTATTTGGAAATGAATGTGCTCAGATCTAAAATTGGGATTTATCTATTTAAACTTCGAAAATCCTGAAAAGAAACTGTAACAATGGGAATCACAATGACAGACTACTTTCCTTTAAAGAAACAAACTGCATGCCTGAGAAATTCCCTCTTGTAAATATTTTGCTTTACCAAAAAAAAAAAAAAAGAAATCCCTTTGAAAGAAAAATGCTCAATATTAAGTGACTTTCCAACCCTTCAAGAAGGTCATATGCATCTTTGTTTGGAAACATATACAATTCAAATCTCAATATGTGCAAATATCAAACTTCTTGTAAAAAAAAAATAAATAAAATAAATATATATATATATATATATATATATATATATATATTTTTTTTTTTTTTTCTGTACATATTTAGTTTTTCTATAATTTAGTGAAAATGTTGTTTAGGTGGAGGCTTAAAGAAATAGTTCACCTGAAAATGAGCGTTTGCTGAAATCCTCAGGCCTTCCAAGATGTAGATGACTTTGTTTCTTCATCTGAACAGATTTGGAGAAGTTTAGCATTACATCACTTGTTCACCAATGGATCCTCTGCAGTGAATGGGTGCCGTCAGAATAAGAGTCCAAAAAACATCACAATAATCCACAAGTAATCCACACCACTCCAGTCCATCAATTAACGTCTGAAGTGAAAAGCTGCATGTTTGTAAGAAACAAATCCATCAAGACATGTTTTACTTCAAACGTAACTTCCGGCCGTAATGAGAGCTTTATTCACAACATTGATTTCTGCAGTGAAAAAGTTTGAATCAGGAGAGAAATCGGCACAGATCAAGCATCATTTACAAGCAAAAATAGTTGAGAGAGGAAAACAGCGGATGGACTTTGTCCACTGGAGGAAGCATTATTATGAATTATAGACTCGTATTTTAGCCAGGAGCAATGGTTTAAAGATGAGTCAATGATAAGTTTGTTTATGAAAACACAGCTTTTCTCATGACAAGATTATGGACTGGAGTAGTATGGATTACTTATGGATTATTTTGATGTTTTTATCAGCTGTTTGGACTCTCATTCTGACGGCACCCATTCACTGCAGAGGATCCATTGGTGAGCAAGTGATGTAATGCTAAATTTCTCCAAATCTCTTTAGATGAAGAAACAAACTTGGATGGCCTGACGTTGAGTGATTTCAGCAAATGTTCATTTTTGGGTGAACTACTCCTTTAAGGTGGAGCCATTAAATGAGCTCTTATAGGTTTTCAGCCTTTGCGTTTTCTTGCTTTTTAATCATATTTATTTTATATAGTGCAAAAATTATCTAAACTAAAAACAACCAATCTAAACCATCACATAAGAGGAAAAAACCTCTCTCCAATCTCGCCGAATACATCATGGGAAGTTTTCATCAAAACAGACTGTAAGTGACCTTTTGTGGGGTGTGGAGTGACATGAGAGGAGAAAACTATTCACCGAGCATCTACGTAACTGCTTACAGAACAGCAGACGTTTCCCACAAATATCCTCAGGTGTTGACGCTACCTCGCATTTTAACATGTGGCCTCCAAACAGCTTAATACCCTTCCACTTAGACCTAGTTAGAAACAGCTTTCCACAACTATTACCGCAGATCTAAAAAGTGGAGTACGGCCCAGATTGTTATGTAAATCCAGTACTAGCAAAGGTATCTGCACAGTTTTATATCTACTATCTACTGAATGAACTGGAGTAGACCTGCCACTGTATATTATGTCATTAATATTAGGGTATTGTATTTTCAGTGTTTTCAACTCAGCCCACAATTACTCAGACAAAATATCCTTACAAATACAAACTATTTACTATTTAACTTATATGACATACTATCACTAATTGAACTTGGAACGTGTTTGTTGATATTTACACTTGGTTCAAACGGCCACAATTTACATTTTGTGTAAACAGCATCTACATTAAAGTGAAAATAAGTTATTATGAGGGAAATGTTTTTCATTCGGGTTTGTTTTAAGTCTTAACGTCATTTTACCGTCTGAATCCAACGTCCCATGGCGTCCTTTCAACGGAAAGTAACATTAGCGTTTTCTTTTTGAAATGACAGTAGACTCTGTTCCAGGCCTGTAGCCAGCTATGAGGTCACCGAGGTCCGGACCTCAGTCAATTTTTTATGTTCAAAAATAAAATTTGTTCTCTGAATGCTAATTTGCTGTTTAAAAACTCCTCATATGAATGTCTGCATGTATAATGAAGTTTAGACAGTTTGCAAGAATGTTTAGCGTTCGTGGTGTGAAAATAATCGCTGCGAGACGCTAGCGGAGAGTGAAGGTGCGGGCGCCGCCTCTGTGTTGCCAGATCCAGCTATTATAAGCGTTTTTGGAATTGTGTTTTCCACTTAATTTGATACTTTAGAAAGTTAATCAAGTGAGAAGTTGCAGTTTAGGGTCAGTGATATCTTTATCTTATTTTATTTGCGCAGATTTGATATAATTTCGGTTTATTTATTTTTCAGTTTTAATTTGTTTTTATTGCAATACCTGGCAACTGCATAGCCGGCACTTAAACTGACATTAATCAAAAAGGCCCATGGACAGGTTATTGCTGACAGGATAGCACATTCGGCAAGGGAAACGCAAAAATATCAAGATATTATCTATTAGAAACATTATCAACGCTGCCAAAAGCAGTAGCATTTAGCACTTATAACTCAGATTTGTAGAAGTAGGTTACAGAATGAAATGAAATGGCCTACGCAAACACTAGCCATGAAGATTCAGCGTTCACTGTTTATGCTTACTAGCGAGGTGCGTACTGACTGTAAAGTTTCGCGGTTGATTGATAGCTAACAGCAGAAAAAAAAGGTTGAAATGCATATAAGCTATTTATCAACTCATTATTTTATAGTTAAGCCTTTCATGTGACATGGCATCCAATAATGAACCAAATTACTCACCACTGTTTGAAAAATAATATTTTCCATCAATCCCAAATTACATCCTGCTTGGAGTAGATTAAATATCATGGCGATAAAATCTGAGGGAAATGCTAAAAAAGAAGAGGTTAGAAATCACTTCATACAGCCGCAGCTCTCCTGTTGAACTGAAACTGGCCTGGAACAGGTATGATTTAAACAATTTCTCATCCGTTATATAAATAGCAGCTCCTTAATATGAATCCAACAACGACATTGACAAGAAACTGAAAAACGCTCACTGCTCTTCATTTATTTCTTTGTTTCTGACAGTTTGCTTATGTGAACAATTACGAAACTTGAAGCAACGTTTACTTTTATTGAAAAGTACTTGAAGGCTACAGGCCATTGTTTTAATTAGATTTGTAAACATTTGTATTAATATTTATTTTTTAAATAATAGCATGTGATCAATTATAGTTTTTATTTTTTTCATTCTTTGTAGAGAATTGTGATATTTCCCCTGTAGAGGCAGATGAAATGTTGATAATGTGACAATCCCTGATGGGAAAATAAAAATGAAGATGAGATTGTTACAACCAGCGAGATCCTCAACTTGGCTGGTCTTTTCTATCAACCAATTCGTTTCTCCGTTGATGAGCACCATAATTCTGAAGTGTGGACATACCAGTACGAATCAAAAATCCTTTGGCCAAACAGTGCATTAAAATACCTGGCAAGCAACCAGGACTGATTGTCCACCCTGGCATCTACCGCTCCACAATATTTCTTTGTGAAGTGTAGCAGCATGTAAACCGATCAGCTTTTCTGCGTACTTTCCTGCGCAATTGACGACAGAAGCACATGGCATTATAAGAAGGCCAAAACTGTGCTCTTTGCAAAAAAAGACCCAGCATGTGATACTTACAACATTGCTTAAAGCGAGAGTAACCTCAAAAATAAAAAGCGACCAGCCACAGATCTTTTTGTTGTTTATTTAGTTTATATAGTTTATTTGTTACTGAGTGTCTCAAAACAAACTGAATATCCTCATGTGATGGCAAATCCAGTGATTATTTCATCCTCAAAGGCTCTTGTTGTATCAAAATAAATATCATAAACATGGCTGTTTCCAGGCAGACTGATAAAAAAAAACTCTGTGCCCTTACTCCCAGAAGACATGTCAGCCAATCAGATTAGAGCTTGCCAGATTGAGAAAATACTTTCCAATATGCATCAGAATGTCATTGAACTGTGTGCGGTCGGTGAATGTGCCATCTGATGGTGTAGTTAAGGCATTTACAAGCAGAGACAAACTGGGTCACGCTAACTAACAAAACCCAACCCTAATCAACATTTTGGACATAGAAAATCATGTCAAATCAGATATTCTACAATAGTTTACCTAAGCAAATAAAAACATATTTTTACTGTCTCTTGTTGTGTTTTAATACAGTAATTTCTCTTTTAAGGTATGCAGTTTCTGTTCTAGTTTCAAATAGCGGAATTATACAAATAAAGCTTATTTTTTAACAAACTTTGCAAACACCCCTTACATATTTTAATGATTATTCTTAACCTTGCAATATTTCACTATTTTATCTAGGGCTTGACAGTAATGAGCTAACGTGTGGCAAAAACTTGAATTTACCTTCCATGTTGAGAAGAAGCTCCACAAGTTTAGCACCTTGATTGAAACCCAAACATTTCATCAAATCCATGGCATAATTACATTAGTCAATTAACAATAAACTAGGTTTATAGTTCTTAATCAAAATATCATTGTTCCCCACCCTACATGTTTTTCTTTTTGATAATCCATTTAACTTGGATGCACGTTATAATACAGAAGAAAATATCTGCTGCTATTTTCGTTTTGTCGCAACTTGAATATTAGTCTGTATCAGCCAGGACTATTAAAGGAATAGCTAACTCACTTTAAATAATTCTGTCATCATTTCCTTTATGCAATATGACTTTTTCCTTCGTAAAACACAAAAAGAGAAATTTCACAGAATGTTCATGTCGCTCTTTTCCACACAGTGAAAGTGAATGGTGACCATGGCTGGCAGTCTCCAAAAATGACAAAAAAAAAAGTAGGCCTATCATAAAAGTGCACAACACACTGCAAAAATAATTAATTATATTATAATTAATAATAATTTTCGAAATTGTTAAAACAAAGATTATTGGCTTATGTTTTACCAGAAAATAATATTTCTGTGACTTTTTGGTGAAATTTACTTTTGAGTGAAAATTGTTTCAATTTTTTTTATCATGATGTGTCAAATTTGATTTTGAGCATATTCATTTATCACAAATAAGATTTGCCAAATAAAACACAAAGGAAGATTTCAAGTACGTTACTCCAATTTTTACTTTCCATGATCCGTAGATGAATAAAAAAAGGGGTTTGGAATGACATGAGGCTGAGTAAACGATGACAGAATTAAATTTTTGACTGAACCGCTTTAATAGTGGGCTGCACATCCGTATAACAAAGTGTAAGTAATCTTTTTGTTTAGGCTTGATTGCTTGAGGGATTATTGACGCCTCAGGACAGGTGAGCCGACTGTTTTCCCAGATTAGACTTCTGGCTCATGTTCCTTTGCTCTCTTACATAAGCATAAATACTAATTAGACCTGATTGGACTTCTAAGTGTTTGAGCCAAGAAACTCCATAATCAGTCATACAAAAAGAACAAAAATACAGCGCTTAGTCCATTGACAGTGTTACATATGATTTATAGCCTTGCGTAAAATGTAATCCTCTTCACGACATGCCTTGAGGTGCATTACGCTCAGAATGAATGAATTGACAGTGGTCACATGAAGATGGATTAGATCAGATTTCATATTTGGACTCGGTCCAAGGGCACTGGGGAATGCATTTGCAAGTTAGCAAGTGGTATGGAGTATATTAAAGACATATTAGTCAGGGTTCAAAGGGCTAAGCTGTGTTTCCTCCTATTCCATAGAACTGAATGGAAAGACTTCCTTCAAAACTGATACTTTTTATGACATTAAGATACTTCCAGAACAAATAGAAATCATAAATCAAATCTAACATCAACAGGTTTTTTTTTTTTTTTTTTAGGTCATGGGACAAAGGTTACGGCTCCTATGGTAGATTCTGGCAAAAGTACACAAAAGTAAAATAAAACAGCATAAAATTTCACCCTTTTGGTGGAAATCTCATAAATTTCCTTGAGAAACAACAAGAAGTGCCATCTTTGTTGCCAATGAAGCAGTCTGCAGTAATTTATAGTGTTGTGAGATGCCAAACAGTTTTTGTAACTAGAGATAGAGTTCATTGAAAGAGGAGAAGCCCTCACACATGATGAGAAACATGAGACGGGTCTGGCAGTGGTTCATGAGCTCAACTTAACAAAATATAGCCAGACTAAGGAAAATGAGGTCAGGACTCCCAAGTGGGACATCGTTTTGGCTCGGCGAGTACATAAAGTTCACCCTTTCTCTATCTTTTCTTCTCTCGCCAGCCTTTATCAATACTGTCAAGAGCAAAACAATCATTTAATTTATCACCAACTTTATCATCTTGGTACAAGGAACCACCACAACCACCCAAAAAAGCAGCCAGTATCTGAACATCTATTCGTTTTGCTAGATATTGGTGGAAAACATCTCTTTAATAGAGATTTCATAATAGAGAGCATGTCCTGATAATGTTTACCTTGACAAACATATACAAACATGAAAATTCTGTCATTATTTGCTCATCCTCATGCTTCTGCAGAACACAAAACTTTACTCAGTGTTTTGGCCATATAATGAAATGGACTAGTGTTGTTTTGGACCCCACTGACTTTCATTGTATGGACAAAAGCATTTTTTTTAAATATCATCTTTTGTGTTCCACAGAAGAAAGTAAGTCATACAGGTTTTGATTTGAGAGTGAATAAATGATGACAGAATTTCCAACCAATGTGGTTTGAATGCCGGATGTGCTACAAAGTTTCATATTCTTGGGAAACAGTCATGACTAGCTAGATAGTTTCTCCAACCATGTATTGTACTGTGAAGCAGCAAGCTACGCCGTTGTTTGAAAAACGCACCCTCAGTGTCGCCACCTTGTGGATGAACTAATTTGCACCAAAAAATCAAGGTGTATGTGTGAACTGAGCATAGAGAGTTCAGGTGGTTAGAAAAATTGGGCTTTGCGCAAACACTACACGCATACTTTGCTGTTGACAAAACTTGTCACGTGCACTATATGCATACCCTAGCGTTTGTGTGAAAATCGCATATACTTTGGGTGTAATTGACCCCAGTAAACACACTGAGAAATGGGGATGGGGGCGATAAGCAACCACTTAGATCACCCTAGCAACCACATAATTTATTAAAAAACACTTTTTAGCAACATATTGGTAACCAAACCGTTGATGGTAGCCATTGACTTTCATACTTTTAGTATGGAAAAAAAATAGTATTTAAGTCAAAACACTTAAACAACCAAAAAAGCTATGTATTAGTAACTGTTTGGGCTTAAGCGACCCCAGAAAGCGCATCAAGACTTGGAGATGGGCTCTTTTGACTTGAGGCCACTTAGCAACCACTTATTTCACCCTAGCAACCACATAATTCACTTTAAAAAACATTTAAAGGATGCATTGATACAATATTTTAAATTGTTCTCTGATATCTACATAGAAGGTATGTGGCTTAGGTAAGGGCAAAAATTCTCCAGAAACAGTTGTACATGTGCATTTACAACCCTAGGACATCTCCCTAGAATGAAATGGTCTGTTATTGGCTTATTTGGAAGGGTCATGAATAATAATGTTGAGCTCTGCTCTGATTGGCTGTTTCACAGTGCGGCTCATTTCAGTAGCTCACAGCAGGAAAGAAACACAGGGAGGAAAATATATATTTCAATACTTTCTCTCGCAGTTATATCATCGGGTAATTATACTGTATATAATTTGCGGCCATCAGTGAGCTCTATTGCGGGGCACTGAAACTGCTTTCAAATGCACGATCGCTTTTTATTTTCACTTTCGCTTTCGAGAATCGCGATCACACAAACTCTGTTTATACTATGGAGTGGCAGTACTTACCACACATTTTACAAGATTAGATTGTCAGTGGTGTTCAGGATCTGTAAATCATTCGCCATCATCCTCAGTCATCTCTCCTTACTCTGTTTATGTGGTAAGTGAAATCTTATGTACTGTAATGTAACAGGCTACCGCTAGCAAGGAGCTAAGCATGTCCCTTTAGTGGCTCACGTTATTTTATTAGAACGCATTATTTGCTTTCCGTGCCTCTCTGAATACAGACACCAACCCATCCCTGCACTTCACACCTGCACAGCCTGGAACATAACATTTATTTCCATGATCTGCCATTTTCGCTGTTGTCCTCAGAACTTCTTATGCTTCGGCTGAACATGGGCGGGTATATGCAAATATTGAGGCGTAACTATTAGTGATCCCGACTGTTACATCACAGTCGGTGTTATATTCTGATTCGCTTATTTTTCAGTGGTCTTTTTTATTCAAGAGATTTACATAAGAAAGAGGAAACAATGGTCTTTGAGGCTCACGGTATGTCATTTCCATGTACAGAACTCTTATTATTCAACTATGCCAAGGTAAATACAGTTTTCCATTCTATGGCACCTTTAAGCAATGAAAAAGCAATGTAAGATAGTAAGCAAGCTGTTGACGGTAGCCACTGACTTCCATATTATGGAAAAAATACTATGGAAGTCAATGGCTACCATCAACTGTTTGGGTTTAAGCGACCCCAGAAAACACATCGAGACTTGGAGATGGGCTCTTTTGACTTGGGGCCATTTAGCAACCACTTAGATCCCCCTAGCAACCACATAATTCACTTAAAAAAAACACTTAAGCAATGAAGAATGCTTGATGACAGAATTTCCATCCAAGAGTTGATGGTAGCCATTGACTTCCATAGTATTTTTTTCGTAATATGGAAGTCGATGGCTACCGTCAAGTCTTTGGGCTTAAGCGACCCCAGAAAACACATCGAGATTTGGGAATGGGCTCTTCTGACGTGGGGCCACTTAGCAACCACTTATATCACCCTAGCAACCACATAATTCACTTAAAAAAACACTTAAGCAATGAAGAAGCAATGTATTAGTAAAAAAACTGTTGACGGTAGCCACTGACTTCCATATTATGGAAAAAATACTATGGAAGTCAATAGCTACCATCAACTCTTTGAGCTTAAGCGACCCCAGAAAACACATCGAGACTTGGGAATGGGCTCTTTTGGGGCCACTTAGCAAACACTTAGATCACCCTAGCAACCAGATATACAGTATCACTAAAAAACACTTACCAACTAGCAGTGTATTGGCAACCAACCACACAACTCCAGATATTTTTCAGAAAATGCAAAAACTGTTTTAATACATAATGTCAATTTAAAGTCTCCCAGACACAGACAAACGCCTGCCAATTACCAAAGCACCAACCTGCTAATTAACTCCCTCCCAGTTGCAGTCACTTACAGGCAGCATAAGTGAAACGAAGCTGGGAAAGGCGGCGTGGAGAGATCAGCGATAAGTGATCTGACCCAGATCAACACCCTCGGGGGGACGACCCTGCGTGTCTGTCTGTCTGTAACAAATGAGAGCGTGTAAGAAGCGCCCAAAAGCCAGTCAGAGAAATCACAAATATTTTGCCTACATGACATTCCATTAATAATAATTTAATCACAGCACACCAGGCCATAGCAAAACACATTGTCAAAGACGCTGTTCCCCCAACGTGAACTTCTGGCAATTGCGCATTTTGGCATTATAGAGTCCAAATTCTGAAATATTTTAAGTGAAGCATGATTCCTCTGCCACATCTGGCACGATCATATTTATAACTATAACACAGATATGGGGAAAGAAAATTAAACACAGCTTTGCCAAGCTCAGATAAATTTTTAGTTCAAAGAAATAAATTCAAATGAGCGTTAGTCTTGCATTTAACAAACAAGAGAACTTTTCCCATGGAATAGGAACGTTATTCCAAACAGACATGATACTCAAAGACCCACTCAGACAAAAAAGAGCATTTAGCAACTGATATATAATCAAATTATTCTGTTTTGGCATTCTAGTATTCTCAGAGGCTATAAAATAGGCCAAGACTTTGCCTAATATTGCGACATTTCCATTGCACAGATCTTGACTAAATAAAAGTACGGATGACAGTTGAGTTACAGTTTCCAAAATGTCCATTTTGCAGGTGTTTATTTGGCTGAGCTTATGCTGATCGAAATTAACTGACCGATGACTTAAAGGGATAGTTCACCTTCAGTTGCTGGTCTCCATTGACTTCCACAGTATGAAAAAAAACACTATGCAAGCTATTGAGGACCAACTGAAGGTGAATCTCTTTAAATACTGCTTGTATATGATGAACATGTTTTTGAAATGTAAGAAAACTAAAGTAAAAACAAAAATCAGATGTCTTAAAGAAAAACTTGTTAAAAAGAAAACTTTAATCATTTGATTTAAGGTATTTTTCTTAAATCATTTGAACTTTTATTAATAAGTCTTTTTAAAAAGAAAACCTTAAATCATTTTACTTATTCTTAATATTATTATTAACATTTTAAATTATTATATAAACTGATTTTTTTTTTTGTCTGCCAAAGACATATGGTGTGATCACAGGTCAATAAGTGTCTTGAAATATTAAATACTAAATTATTTGAATAATGTTGACTCCCTAAAAACGTATGATATTTCAGAATTAAAAATGGGGGTTAAAAAAAAACTTTGTTAAAAAAAAATAGCTGAAAATAGCTGAAATATTTTAAAACTTAAAAAATAAATTATGAAACAATAATTTGTTTGTTTTTTAAATAGATGCTTTAAAAAAATTAAGTCTTTAAAAAAATATGAATTAGTAATATGTACAATTTAAGAAAAATGTAAAAAAAAAAAAAAACATGCATACACATAAATACTGTAAATAAACACTTCCTTTTTAAAAATCATTATTTAGTTTTTTATAGCTTTAGTGGTGGTTGCTTTAGACATTCTAAAAACTATATGTGACCCTGGACCACAAAACCAATCATAAGGGTCAATTTTTCAAAATTGAGATGTATGCATCATATGAAAGCTGAATAAATAAGCTTTCCATTGATATATGGTTTGTTAGGATCGGACAATATACAACTATTTGAAAATATGGAATTTGCGGGTGCAAAAAAATCTAATCATTGAGAAAATCGCCTTTAAAGTTGTCCAAATGAAATTCTTAGCAATGCATATTACTAATCAAAAATTAAGTTTTGATATATTTACGGTAGGAAATTTACAAAATATCTTCATGGAACATGATCTTTACTTAATTTCCCAATGATTTTTGGCATAAAAGAAAAATCGATAATTTTGACCCATACAATGTATGTTTAGGCTATTGCTATAAATATACCCCAGTGACTTAAGACTGGTTTTGTGGTCCAGGGTCACATATTCTCCAGATCCAGTCAGAACAGACGGGTTCAATAGTCTGACAGTAATCCGTTAATTTATTGTCTAATATTTCATATCTCTTGTCCTTCTGTGCTTTTATGTTCTTTTTGGTTTTGCGGAGGCTGACAGATTTCATTGTCTCCTTTCCACTGGTTTGGCTCTCATGTTTGCTGTTATTCATTCCCAGTTTGCTTTTTATCGATATTGACACATTGACAATCAGAAAACAATAGAGCTGTTAAGAGCGTGACCTTCAGAAACGATCAAGAGTAATTCAGCAGAACTCTTCCCTAAGTAACCCTGATGTGTTAACCTGACCGTTGCTATATCAATAAACCGCAGCAGGCTGGCGAATGATCACATCCCAGCTTTCCTTCAGTTCCATAAGTCGCAGAGAGCCAAAGCTCTTCAGTGTTTTCTGCAAATGAGCCATTTAAGTGCAGTTTTATACAGTGATTTGAAGGCACCGCTGCTGAACCTCTATCAAACCTGGTAGTGTTCCTCATTTACATTTACGCATTTGGCATTCGCTTTTATCCAAAGCAAAAAGCAATGAGTTCCCTGGGAATCAAACCTGTGACCTTGGCGTTGCATGCAACATACTGTACAGTTCAGCTCTTTAAATCTCTGTGATTTGCATTAAATAGCTATGAACTTCTTGACGCCTTGCTGAGACAAAACAGAAACCGCCACGTTCACACTCACCTTGGGTGGATTTGGTGATTATTTGCTTTGAAATGAATTGTATTAATGTTGGCTTGAGTTTTATCTCTTTCTGAGCTGTTGCGGAAAGGCCAGTACAAGTTCAGGGAATGGAGCTATTTTTGACATTTGGAAAGCATCGTGTGTCTGATCATTTGTTATTTTATGAATTTATGAATCAAAACATTAGTGGGACAAACAAGAGTGTCTGCGATTAAAAATGTAGTCTCCAGTACATGTGCCAAGTTTACTCAAATGTTATCTTTCTATTCATCTTAGTTTAATATGGTTTTGAAAAAAACTTGTATACTATTTTCAACTAAAGTTAAAATTTAATAAGTCTAACTATCAGTAATATATTTCTCTTACACATCTTAAAGTGTACACAACAATTTTTATTTATGGCATGAATTATTACTGATTAATGCTATTTACAAAAAATGTCATTATGCATCTGTTTTCTATATATATAATATTATATAACATAATAATATATAATATAATATTTATATATAATTTTTTTGTATTTATTTTATTTTATTTTATTTTAAAATGTAATAAAATTATTTAAAATGTAATTATTTTTATTTTATTTTTATTTTTTTGTTCTTTATTAGGACAATTGTATCACTCTTGACATTTTTTAATTTATGCCCTCAAATAATTCCATGACAACCACATACACTACCATAAAAAGTTTGGAGTCTGTAAATTTTTTAATGTTTTTGAAATAAGCCTCTTATGTGCACAAATTTATTTGATTAAAAATACAGTAATACTGTGAAATATTTACATAAAATAGCTGTTTCCTATTATAAAATGTAATTTATTCCTGTGATGAAAAGCTGAATTTTCAGCAACATCACTCCAGTCTTCAGTATCACATGATTCTTTAGAAATCATTCTAATTTGCCAGTTTGCTGCTCAAGAATCATTTAGTAATATTGTCAATGTTGAAAACAGTTGTGCCGATTAATAATATTTTTTGGAAATTGTGATACATTAATAGATTTTTTCCCAGATTATGAATAAAAAGTTCAGCATTTATGTGAAAGAAATTATATACATCATCAAAAGTGTTGCTTTTGATCAATTGAATGCATCCTTTCTGAATACAAGTTTTAATTTCTTTAAAAAAAAAGAAAAATCTTACTGAAGGCAGTGAAAGTCTGTTGTGACTTATGAATAAGACCTCCATCGAAGCCCATTATTGTGCTCATCTTTCATCAGTCGGTTGTAACTGTATGATCATTGCTCAACACACCCCACATCTTCAGATTTATTCCATTTCAATGAAGATAAATAAGCTATTTTTTTTAGTTCAGCTGATCTGAACAATTCCTACCCAAACAATTTAGTTAATGAGTGGAGTGAGTCACAACACATCGCACATGCTTTTGGTTAGGATTCAAGTGTTAACTACAGGACATGCTGAGACTTCTGAGGTTCAGGGCCGGTCTGGGAAAATCTCGAGAGCAGCTGCTTAAAGCTAATTACAAAAAAGGTCTGAGAAAAGCTTTTTTGCAGATGCATCTTGATCTGATGTATATCTATAATCTTGGCAGTTATGGATCTGCATGAGGAGATGTGGTCTGGTAAACATGGGTAACTACAGGACATTGTGTTCGGTGCAGGTTTGGGAAAGTCCCAATCGCTCGGCGTTTATTTAGGTCTGGTTCAGTTTCTCAGCATCCCATGGATCTCCATCACTCCAGCTTTCATCCACCCCCACATCCAGACCTGATGGTTTGGCTGTGCTTTTAAAACATTAAATGATGCTTATTAAGGGATGTTAATTAACTGTTGATGCTGTGTACTTTGTTAGGGGAAACTATTTTATACACATGCAGGCCGCATGTGTATAACACACTTGACAGTTTGTTCCATGGAGAAAAAGCAATAAAACACTTTCAAAATGAATAAATACCAGCCACTTCCCACAGGACCAATAGAGCACAACAAGTACTGCAAGTGAAAAATCCTGTTCATTTCTTTATAGGAGCATTGTTTTTTGCTTTAAAAACAAATCTGCCATAAGCTCAGAGGTTATCAGCTTATGATGTAAGCTTATGTTGAAGCCATCAGCAATAGTTTAGTTTTTTACATTTACATTTACATTTAGTTCAACATTAAGTTGCATTAGTTCAACTTAATATTTAAAATTGTGTTAAACAGTGCAATTTCTTCTGAAGAACTACATTACCCATGAATCCTGAAGATAAAAAATGCAAATCACGAGGAAAGAGCTCCGCCCACTCTCTTAAAGAAATGCAAATGTCTCTCAATCTCATTATACTCACAGAATTCTTATATTTGAGTATATATGGATATTTTGAGATAAAATTGAAATGTTTTTCCCCCCTATACTTATAAAGAACCTTAAATCAATTGTTTTATGTTTACTATAATTTTTATTTGATTAGGTCAATTGCATAATAATAATAATAATACATGAATAATTACATGAATAATAATTATGTATTATTATTATTGTTGTATTATTATGTATTATTATTATTATTATTATTAACAATAATAACAACAATTATATATGTGTCATTATTGTTATTATTATAGTCTATATAACTGTTACTATAATAATAATAATTATTATTATTATTATTTACAATAATAGCAACAATAACTATTATTCAATCTATATAATAATATGTTCTTGATATGAATTATACTTATTATGTCTGTATAATAATAATTCACATTATAATAATTGCATCTTTATTATTATTAACAATAATAACAACAAAATAATAATAATTATTTTGTTATTATTATATAATCAATGCAATAATAAAATGTGTCATTATTTTTATTATTGTCTATAATAACAACAACAACGATAATAATTAATATAAATATTATTACTAAATGTCGTCATGAATTATTTATTTATTATTAACAATAATAACAACAAAAAGTATTCATTTAAGTCATTTAATAATGAAAATGAATTGGCTATTGAAGTATCGCTATTGATAGCACTCTATTGATGAATATGAAAGGAAATTAAGTGATTTCAAAGTGATTTCATGGAGTCTTTAGTGTGTTGACATTCTTTTGCAAACACTGTATAACCGTAACCGTCCAAAAACAGTTATCAAGTATTGCTACCATTGTAAAACCATTATAAATGAATATGGGATTAAGGTTTCAGAATACTTTTGCCAATTTATTTTCATTATTAAATGACAACTGATGGCTAAAACCAAGTAATCTGAGTAACAACTGCAGTAAATGACGGGTTACCATGTTAATTTTGTAAAGTTGCTCTACATATGCAGCAAAATCAGTGTGTTGAGAAGCTAACAAATGACTGAGCGTTTAATAGAAGTTTAACTTACTCATCTTCACTCTTGCATAACTTACTGAGCTCCTAGAGGACTAGTAATCAAACTGTCAGGCGCTGGATGCTGTTCATTGAACCTGTCAGATGATCATATAGACTACGCGTGACATCCGCACGCGCTTTACGTTACTGGGACTTCTCACCGGAGGCGTCACGCGCTGAGTATATGTCGGAAGAAGCAGCGGACTCACCCGTGATTTAAAGTTTCGGCGCAGAAGAGCGGAGAAAGCAGCAGGGAAAGGTCGGCCTCGGCCGCGGGATCCTGTCGGAGCAGCAGCGCATCTCTGAGCTCTCCATCCCCGCGTCAAGAGCGCCGCAGCTCCGCGCCTGCCCCGCCGCCAGAGCGCAGAACCATTAACCTCTACCTGACCACAGCTGCACGCTTCAGCACACAATCAAGCCTCAGTCCGAACGAATAATGTATTATTATGAAACACTGGCCTCAAAACGTATGAAAATCACTGCATTTAATAGAATACCAAACTGTTGCATATGGGGGAAAACGCCCCCCTTAAGGATTGTGCAAGTTTTTTCAGTGAAACAATAGTTAAATGTGTGGTTCAGAAAAGTTAGCATAGTTTTAGTGACAATATGGCATAAATTATAAACCAAGTAAGAAAAATGTCCAGAGTTTTCATGTTATTAGATTTTTAACAAAAATTTAATTTGTGCCAAGGGGGCGTTTTACCCCACTTATGGGGCAAAATGCCCCCCAGTCTGACAAAGCAATTTGCTTTAAACATTTACAGCAAAATCAGAGTACAGGCAGCTTTAGCTTAAAATTAAAAAAGAATATAATCAATAATTATGAATTACAAAATTATAATAGCCTATTTGAAAGAAAGAAAAAGTTAGCTGATGATAACTGGCTAGCTAATTAGCTACCTGATGCTAACTTTAGGTAATTTTTAAATATAAAGTCCAAATATTTTTAGTCAACCAACTATTTAGAATACATTTGATGGAAAAACAAAGGATTTTATGTTCAGAACAGAATAACTACAGTAATTGCCCATTACCCCGGGGGGCGTTTTACCCCACAGACTTGTTTTCCCCACTCTACCCTATTTTAAAAGAGAAATAGAAGAAATACACACATTTGTTCGTTTAAAATGATAAAACAGTAGATGAACTGTTCAAAAAATTAAGAAAAAAGCTATTTGGACACTTGTCAGAATAGTGCAAACAACTTGCCATACACAGTAAAATCAGCAGTGTAATATTTGCAGTGTTAAAAGTTATTAATTCCCAGAGAGTTGAATTAACAATCTACAGTGTTAAACAGTACTCTTGTTCAGTGTTCAGATGGTAAGTTGGATTGCTTTTCTCTTTATAAATTTACACGGGAGAAATACTTTTTGTTGATAATGTTACTCAAAATTTGATTGGTGGTGAACACATTTAGAAATTACCAGAGGTGGGACCAAGTCATTGTTTTGCAAGTCACAAGTAAGTCACGAGTCTTTGCATTCAAGTCCCAAGTCAAGTCCCAAGTCAAGTCCCAAGTCAAGTCCCGAGTCAAGACAGACAAGTCCCAAGTCAAGTCTCGAGTCAAAATAGGCAAGTCCAAGTCGAGTTGCAAGTCCTCAACTTTTAGCTTCAAGTCTTAAACAAGTCATTAGTGCTCTTTGCCCAAATTAGTGTCTCAGTATTAATTCCCATATCAAATTTATAGTAATTTATATCAGGAAGTCGGGTAGAATATGTTTTTACATAGTTTAATTTCATGTGAGATGGGTGCCCTTAGTAAAACTACTCAAGTTCAATTTAGGGATTGTGCCAAAATAGGACAAGCAGTGTCTATTTTATTAGTAACAGAGTATCAAAGATAACATAATTTCATAGAAATTATGAAATACTTTTTTTAGAAATACTTTGCATGTGTGCATAAGAAGAATATATGCTAGGTGTTTGTTATATCTAAGCCAATGAGCCATTATTTGGAACCTCGATGAAACATGTGAGCAGAAACTCAGAAAGAACCGCTTTGAAAGAACTAGAAGAAATAACTGCAACCAGTTTGTTCCGTTTTTTTCCCGACATAAAAACATTCCTTTAATTTATATTTTAATGAATAAAAATTAAACAAATCTTATTTTTTTGGAAAATAAAGGGGATCTAATATTGATAATAACATTGAAGACATTGTATGATTATTCCTTAAAGATAAGGTTTTAATAGTAGTAGTCTATTACGTTCTGCCCAATGTCTTCAAGTGAAACCGAACTTTTATTTTGACGGGTTGCCGTGAATACCTTTACATTTCTGTGTGTATATGATATGAGGATAGTTTTTCTCAAATGAAACGGTCAAATGCTTATGAAGTGACTCTCAGAGCAGTTCTGGAGATATTGTTCGTGTATTTATGTCCTCATTTAGTGAGGCGGCAGATGTTAATATCACCGCAAGCGTCACGCGCGCTTCTGTATGAGTAGTGAACAAACCCGCGCGTCTGCGCCATACATTAACACAGAGACACACAGAAGTCATATTTAAATAATCGTTTTGCTGCTTAATATTTACAAATAGGAGTGGGAGTATGCTCACTTCTGTGTGCGCTTACGTTTGTGTGTGTGTGTGTGTGTGTGCGCGAACCGGGGCGGAACTTCGCTGTGCGCGCGGTACAGAGCGCGACCATGTAACGTAGAGACAGAAATGACATGCCGTCGTGCAAATAAGATAAATAACATAAGGCTATTTAGTTTGTTTAATAAAAGAACAAGGTATAGACCTGTTCTAGAGGGAAGGTAACATTGAATAATGACTTTTGTGGTCTGGCGGACTGCCCCCCTAAAATAATGGTAGGGGAAACACCGAGTTATATATAGACTACAATTCACAAATCATTTTGGGAAAGAACACTTCTTCAAATTATATTTTAAAATGATCATTAGGCCAATTGCTCCTTTGTTTTTTTTCTTCAAATTATAGCTAATTTTTTTTGCAATAATTAATTTTAAATCTAGCTTAAATCAAGGTTTATCTAATAATTATTTTGCACCAAACGTTAAACCTTTAAAAATAAGCAGGTTTACATTCTAACCCATCATTTTGATCCTGGATTTAAGTAATATTTGCACCATAACTTTAAACTCAGATTTAAATCTTGATTATGGATTAACTTCAAACGTAACTGAGGTTTAAATAAAATAAAATGCACATGCAATTAAAATATGCAACTGATTGAACAAAACCAGTGGAGATCTGACAAAAAAAAAAAAAAAAAAAAGGGTCTCAGAGAGGTGTTTACCAATTAAAATGAAAATTAAAGCACATCGAGTTGGTAGAACTGCGAGGGGTCGTGGCGGGATGCGGATCTGTCACTCATGGTCCACCTCGGCGTCGGACAAACAGAAGAAGTGAGGAATATGTTTAGCATTTCACAGCAGCGGTCACGGTGATGATGAGGCGAGCACCAGTGATCTCCTTTCTCCTGCCCGCTCCGTGTGTCTGCTGGGCGGCGATCAAGCGGGCAGGGCAGCGCTTTTCACGAGCGGAGATAGCTACTACTTTTTTTTTTCGTATCTCTGTTATGCTATTACACCATTAATTTATACTAGCATATACTGTATATCAAGCGCTCCCTGAACGCAGTCTCTGGCTTACTGCCAGTCAAGCGCAAGCACGCTGCACCCGTCTAGAGTGATAACGACGCTGATCTGATCAAGTCTTTCCGAGTCACAGGGCTCAAGTCCAAGTCAAGTCTCGAGTCATTGCTGTCAAAGTCTAAGTCGAGTCTCAAGTCTTCTTTAATTATGTCGAGTCGAGTCGCAAGTCATCAAATTTGGGACTGGAGTCCGAGTCAAGTCTCGAGTCATGTGACTCGAGTCCACACCCCTGGAAATTACTAACTGCGAGTGTTTTTGTCAGGTTTACAGGGTTAAATTCGTGAGGTGTAGAGATGCAACGTAACCTGCGTGAAAGTTTCTAATGCGGGTTCGATTTCCTGAAATAAGGTGATTTTTACTTGTAAAATAATTTTTGGAATGTGTTTACAATTTATGTTATATATATACTTTTAGCTTCTTTCATTTTGGTTCGTTGACAGATCCTCTGGCCTTCATTCCCGCCGAGGCCTGGTTTTACTACGAGTCTGAAGCAGACACATTCGGGCGGTTTTCTACTCAGAGGAGAGAATTCATCAAATGGTAAATTTATATTTGTTTTTGAAAGCATTGAGTGCTTTGAAACGGTAATAGTGGGACTGTTAAACATTTACGCGCTAACAATTTCGTTTTTGTGACGCATAACTGTGTTGAAGTGTCGCGTCGCGTCTTTCTGCAGACGGAGCTGTGTAACGCGGGACATTTACCAGTCATTTAATTGGCGTTATCTAATGCAAAACTGTGAAATTAGAGCGCGTTTAAAAACTTAAATCCGTCAGTCTTTCAATTTCCTTCAGTGCCCATGGGCAGAGCATGCTTGAAACCAGTCTTTATCAATTCATATGGCATGCTATTTTGGGTAAACAATGTCCTAAATATTTCCAGATGTACAAAGTTAAGTTTTAATTTAGAAAGATATGTCTGAATCTATCTGTATTTTCTTTTCACATTATAAATAATAAATTAATAGTAAGATAAATTCTAAATGTGTTAATTTATTCTAATGTAGTACACTGTTCATTTTAAGATGCCTTTTATTACTCATGTTACTCATTAAAATTATATAAATGTGTTTAATAATCAGATTAAATAAATTCTTAAATTGTTTCAGGAATGCCTCCATGTGAATATTGCACAAGGTTTTATGTCTATTAACTTTAACAGTCGTTTAATTGACCCTAGAATTAAGAATGTAAATAAAAATAAGTTTATGATTTGACACCCGTATTATAGACAGCTCTCAGCATACTCAAAATTAGGGGTAATCGTAATTATTTTACCATATTTACAGTCCTAATGTAACTTAAATTACTGAAATAAGTGTTTTTTTTATTTTTGTTATTCTTTTTCAATAGAATTGGCCCAGACTTCTGCAGTGTCAAGTGAAGGAAGCTCCTCTCATAAGATTGCAAACCTGGAGTCTGATGAGCGTCAGTGATGGAAGCCCTTCAAGAAAGGAGCAGAATGCTGAAGATGAAGCCAGAATTGTGAGTCTGTGTCATTTATATGTTATTATGTGTACAGTAAAAATTTTAAACACACAAACGAATATGAAAAATTAAAATTTAACTGGGCAGCCACACAATATCTGCTTATGCTCACACCTGGAATTTACTAATTATTAATTTAAGATATCAAAACACATAAAGCCCAAAAATGAAAACTTGTCGTCATTTTTCACTCTCTGTCATTCCAAACCTGCAAGACTTTCATTCATTTTCAAAACACAAATGAAGATATTTTAAATGAAACCTGAGAGATTACTGTCCTTCCATAGACAGTCTACATAACCACCACTTGGATGCTTCAAGAAGTTCATAAAGAGATCATAAAAGTAATCCAAATGAATCGAGCGGTTTAGTCACAATTTTCTGAAGAGACACGATCGCTTTATACAATGAACAGATTGAATGATTTTTTTTTTTTCACATTTAAACATTGATCAGGGATCATAAACAGAAAATTTGGACTAAACCACGTGATGCGTATGGATTAGATCTCTTTATGAAGTTTATGAATTATCAAAGTGGTAGTTGTGTGGACCGTCAATCAAGGGACAGGAATCTTATATTCTATTAAAATATCTTCCGTTGTGTTTCAAAGATAACGAAAGTCTTGGTTGAGTAAACTATGGAATTTTCATTTCTGAACTAACCCTGTAATAAAAGAATGTGGCCATATGTGTCTTGTGTTTTGTTCACTTGTGCATCACCCAAGATGCATGCTAATGCCAGGTGTGAACAGAGCCACTGTGTGACTACACAATAAGTTTAGCAGAATGGTTCCTGAGAGAGATATTGTCATTATTTTATTTATTTTTTTCCCAAGAAGCCAAGTTCCTGGCTTTTCCCAAGACCTTCAAGGACACGATTGACCTCGGAATCAGCTGTAAAGGAGGATGAAACCAATGATTAAGGTTAGACTATATTTCAGAATAAGATTATTTATATTCATTTATTATCTATATTCTGTGTTCATGCATTTTTTGCTGAAGTTGTCATATCTGTTATTTAGAATGGGACAGTGATATTGCATCAATTTGTCTCCTTCATTTGATTCCACCATCACCACAAGGCTGCAAGGGACCTGGAGAAATGTCCTCCTATCAAGCTGAAAAATATCTTCAAAAAGGTACATTTCTGTCACACTCTGCCTCAAAATATTGCCAGATGTGTTGTATATGAAAGACTAATAAAAAATAAAATCAATTGGAGAGCTGACCTTAATTGTTATTTTTGTCTTTGATCTGCAGGCACTAATAAGAACACCTTGATTGCATAGAAGAGACCACACAGCCATACCTGCTCGCTGATGGGACAACGAGGAACAGCATTCATGGATGCTACACAACTGTCGACAAGTATCTTGCTGCAGTCTTGTTCAAAGCTACCTGTCATATTTGTTAATGTCTAGGTAAATTTGATGATTTTATGTGTTTTATTAACTATGTTATGGTTCCGTGCAACACTTAATGAATGTGACTGACTAATTAACCTCTACACATCTGGTATATGCTTTAAAGTTGCCACTTTGCCCATTTGTTAAAATTTGTACATCTGTCTGAAGACTCTTGATTTTATGTCTAATCTTGTACATTAACACCATACAATAGCATTTTTATTTTTGCACTGAAAAGAATACTTTATTATTAACACTTAAAGGATTAAAACAACACCAGGGGTGTTAAATACCCCAGAGTGTAAAATTTGAACAACAATTGCAGGTGTAACAATTCACACTCGGAGTGTAATTTTTCTACACTGTAAGGTGCTACATTAACACTAAAAATTCAACACTATGAATGGTGTACTTTTAACACTAGACAGATTGGGACCATATATGATCTTTAGTAGTGTTAAAATTGAAACTTTAAGTGTTAAACTGACACTGCGTTTTTACTGTGTAGTAATCCAAAATTAACACAAAGCAAAATATTAAAGCAAAATATGTTTTTGAATGCTTAATCTGATTTGTGTAGGCAAAAACGTTTTAAAAAAACTAAAACCTACTAAAACTTGCATTTCCTTTTGGTTTTAGTCAAATTGTTTTGCCACTTAAAGGTGCACTAAGCGATATTTCAAAGCACCAAAACAAACTCCCCCATACCCCAACAGGACCTCACCCTTATTTTGAAATCTCCCCCCAACACCTACTTACGCAACCATGGCAACGACGATCGCGGAAACAAGCGAAGATGACACACAAGCATATTCAAACAAAAGCCAACAGGGATAAGTTGTGTGAAACGAAGCAAAATCAACGTTACTCAACTATCATGAAGAAACAACGCAACCTCGGCGTCCGATTCGAGCCCTTCCTGCTCCTTGAGTTTGAAAGCTGCTCCAATATTTATGTGGGTCCTACCTGATTGTAACCATTCTTTTTAATGTCTTGTTTCTCTGATATTTTCCTATTTTTTATCAGCCATCTCTCTCTCTATCTGCTGAGCGCTCTCTTCTCTCTGTTATTACAAGACACGCCCCTTACTGCTGATTGGCTACAAATGTGTTATGGGACTCAGTCCGAGCAGTGGTCAAAAGCGTTTTTCAAAAATTGCTTATTGCACCTTTAAAGTAAAATAAAGACCCCCTTTTTAGGGCCACTATATGGGGGCCCTAAAATAGATATTACCTGTGCCAAATAAATTGGTGTTTTAATTGATTTAGATACAATTAGATTACAATTACACAAAGTCCAGCAACAGCCATGGGTACAGTAACAGTAACATAATAGAAAAATTACACGAATAATGGTATTTTATGCTAATACAAAACACCAATATCATCAGATTAAGAAGCTTTTGGCCTTGATAGTGAAATCAGTATGTCTCTTATACACATTTTAATATGAGGAGTTATGATTATAATTTTTTTTCTGGCCAATAAATTGCCAACTGATTAATTTTTCTTTCTTTCTTTCTTTCTTTCATTTTATTATTTTTTTGTTGAATAATTTGCCACCAAATCAAACAAACCAAAACCACACAAATGTTAAGCTTTGAAAAAATGAGAAAAAATTAAAATTAAAACATTTTTACTTAACTCGCTCAAACCCCAAAGAAGTTGATATATGATTTATTAAATTTGTGCCTTAAAAAAGACATACCCAGCAAACTGTACCTATCACGAGTGTACTGTAAGTCACTTTAGATAAAGTGTCATAACATAAAATTGAAAATTAGTAATAAAATTACTATCAGTTTGTAGTTTGTCATAGTAGGCAAGGCTTTTCCATGTTGGAAAGGTTTTTCGATGATATGTAACCATAGTACACATTAAATTTCATTTTACTCTCATTATTAAGTAGTAGAATTTTATGTCATTTTGCAGAAAAAAAGAATTGGATAAATATCAGCGGCGTCTTTCAGGACATTTGGGAGTGTTGCTCGGTGTCTTAAATGATGTAATGGGCCAACATAATAATTTTTGACCGTTAATCAGTTTTTAACATGCTCTAATCCTATTAGAAGTTAATGTGATAAATGGGTTGAGAAATCACTCATGTAGGTCATGGTTGCGAGCACGTAAATTTGCGTTCTGCTCAGAAGGTCCTGTAAATAAAAGAAACCTGTAAATTCACATCAGGCATGAGTCCACACACAAAAGCATGAGCTCACTCGAATGATCATACACAGAACTTGAACCCATGGAGTCAGAAACATAAAATACGCCACTGCGCAACATTAGGGTCATAAAATCTGACCTTGTCTCCTGTTTGCTGTATGCTGGCCAGGCTGCTCGACCGTCTCGCACTTAGTTATCAGATCAACAAGTGCTGATTTAATATCTTGGAGACGGACCGCTTTCATGTTTTGACTTGGAAAACATAGTTTCTCTGCCTTAGATAAAACCTAAAAAGAAAATTTCAGAGAGGACATGAAGGTCAGGCCAACAAAGATAATACTACAGTACATGTTGTCTATTCATGGTTTACCTTTAATCGCTGTAACATTTAAAAAATAAATGTGCTATAATTATTACAATTATATATTTATACAATTATAATTATATAAATGTGTTACAATTATAAAAAAAAAAAAAAATGATGTTAAAAATGATTTTTTAAAGATTTATTTTTGGCATTTTACCTTTATTACAACAGGATAGTGTAGAGCAGACAGGAAGTGAAGTGGGGGAGAGAGAGGGGGACAGGATCAGGAAAGGTCCTCGAGCCGGGTTTCAAACTCAGGACGCCCAAAATGCAACTGCATTATATGGAGGCGCACTGCCCACTAGGCTAGACGATGTAAAACTTTAACAGGATTCATAACAGGATGGAAACAATGAAATTAACAATCATTAACATGATAAGAAATAAAAGAAATTAACAGAATTCCTGAAAGGAAAACAGCATGAAAAAAAATCAACAGGATTCCTAACAGGATAGAAAAGTAACAGGATGGAAATAAAAATTTTTTATAGGATTCCTATCAGGATGTAAAATAACAGGATGGAAATAAAAAGGAAACTAAAATAATTCCAAACAGGATGGAACGTAACAGGGTGGAAATAAAATTAAAAAAAAATAAATAACAGGATGGAAAAAAATCTACAGGATTCCTATCAGGATGGACAATAACAGAATGGAAATAAATTGTAATGTTTGTAAATGAAATGTTCATAAAGGATTGTAACAGGATGGAAAACATGATATGAGAACTGAACTGAGCTGGATGATGATATTACTGTTTTCCCCAGAGCTGCTTTATAGATGAATTGAACTCAATCCATAATTGATTAACTTTAGACAGTTTTTAAACTGAAACAACAATGAACTGACTTTAACTGAATAATTGACTCCTGTTGTCCTCTTTTTAGAGCTGCTTTACAGCAGAATTGAATTTTGCATCACTGAAACATTATTTTCATGTTTAACACTTTAAAGCTACTTTGACATAATCTGTATTTTATGAAGCACTATATAAGGTGACTTGACTTGGCAAATTACTGTAATTTTATCAGTGTGGAAGGTTTAGGAGTGAGACAAAGAGTAATTTCATTACGCTATATAGCATAAATCAAATGCTAAAACTCCCTAAAGTTAGTGCTGTTGTTTTCCCATTAACAATGATGTCACATCCTGGTCTGGGTGATGATGTCACTAAGGACCTGGCTTTTGTTATAAATAATAAGTGGAATAACAGGGTGGAAAGTGATATTGAGGACACTTTGTAAATGATTACCAATTAAAATAGTATTACAAGAAATTTTGATTAGAGACAAGAGGATTTTTTGTCAAAAGATGGGGTAAAAATGGCAACATCGGCTGAAATCGAAGAGAAACTATTAAAAATTCACCCTCAGCCCATATCCTCCACTGATGATTGTCCTGAATTATATAAGAAAACAAACTGATATGATTTAATTAAAAACAGCAACTGTAACCTTAAAACTGTAAGACATTTTCTTAAATACATAAACACATGTTATCTAATACATAAAGATATTATGGTTACATGAAAGCAAAGTGACAACCAAATCTGTCTTTTCACCCCAAAAGACAGTCCCAGTGGCCCTCAGTCTGGGTTTTAAAATCTAAAGTCTCCAGAACATTATATTCTAGGCCATTTCATCTATCTTCTGAAATGGGGGAGAGGCCAACTACGTTCTATTAGAGAAAAGGGAGTCAGAGTTGGATTTTAGAAGGGCTACAGGGACACCGCAGCCCAAATTCTGACAAAACCAATACAGACTGGTAGCAAAGGAGGAGGAAAGCCAAAAAAACAAAACAAAAAACACACACACCAGACACAACCCGAGAAAAGAGTGGGAGGATGAGAACAAGTGAGAGAACCAGAAATCAGAGGAAAAAGATGAAGAAAGCGATAGATTCCTTAAGAGAGACGGATGGATGGCGTACAGAAGACGGGTAATAGGAGACTTTGAGACTAAAAGTAAACAAAAGGAAATAGAGAGATGTTTTATCAGCGATTGTACGGGACGCTTTCTGCACGCGATCCAAAATACACCATTATGTTACAGCATGCGTGGGAAAACTCAACAAAACACTTTTTTTATTATTGTCCTCGCCCCTGCCCTATTGATATGAATAATCTGACGAAAACCCACAGCAGCAGGAGAGGATGAGTTAGCAACTCGTACCATTGCCATAACAAAAGGCCCAGTGGTGCCTGGCCGGAGGCCTTAAAGTCCAGACTGTTAGAATCTGGGATATTCCATCCGTGTTTGTTCGGAACGGGGGAGAGGTTGACTCGATCCCATTAGAGACGAGGGAGTCAGAGTAGGAGTTTTGGGGGGCTCTAGAGAGAATATGTGGTGATCTAACAAACCAAAACATGAGTCTCATGACTCCGACTATGGTGTTCTGGTCAACTGAAGCAAATCACATAAATATAAAACAAACATAGCAACCGAATGCATTGCCGCTTGCTTCTAATCACTCCCACTCATTAGCTTGCAATCATTAAACCACAATGCATGTGATGACTGTTCAGTGGCTCAAGACTAAATCAACACCGACACTTAATTTGCAATAATGTGTGTGCATAATGGCTTTGTTTGGAACAGATCTGCTTTGAATACTGTGCAGTATATGGGCCGTTGTCAGGAAACTAAACTTTTATGCCAAGTATCTCCATAACTTACTAGGATAGAGAATGTAATCATTTTTGTTTTGACTGTAGAGCAAAATAAGTGTTAAGATAAAAGTTTTTTTCATTTTAATTTAAAATGTTATTTTTCTTTAAATATCAACTAATTTGAACAATCACATTAATCACTGTTACATAAAAACCCTCCAAATTCAACAGTTTTTTTTTCATATATATGAACCGTTATGTTGTGACAGTATAAAAATGTTCTTGGCTTTTGCTTTGTAAAGCTATTATCACATTTTTTATTTGGGGTAATAATTTAAGAATCAACTAATAAACTCATTTTTGTTGACCACTAATCTGCATTTTGAAAAGTATTTTTCAATATTTTATTTAAAAAAAAAAAAAACTGTTCAACCCTGTTATCTTGTGCTATTTTAGTTTAAAAATGTTCTTGACACTGTATTTGAGAGTTTGGCATCATTTCTGACCTCATGGTTTAAACAGAGGTAGGTTTCTTTTACATCTGTGGTTCATTTTGGTTAGGCTTATATTGGACCCGTCGAGTTCAAACATTCAACTCTGTTGTGAAAAAAAAAAAAAAAATCATAGTGATCAACTTTTTGCTGGAAAATATTGTTCTTATTGCACAAAGCACAAGAATAATGACTTCATTGAACTCTGCAATATTTTGAATGTAACAGGGTTTATGCAAAACATGCAAAGCATTTATTTCATTACAACCCAAATTGCGGAAATGTTGGGACGCTTTTTAAATTTGAATAAAATGAAAACTAAAAGACTTTCAAATCACATGAGCCAATATTTTATTCACATCAGAACATAGATAACGTTTGATGCTTGCTACAGGTCTCAAAATAGTTGGGACGGGGGCATGTTTACCATGGTGTAGCATCTCCTCTTCTTTTCAAAACAGTTTGAAGACATCCGGGCATCGAGTTTATGAGTTTCTGGAGTTTTGGTGTTGGAATTTGGTCTCATTCTTGCCTGATATTCCAGCTGCTGAAGAGTTCGAGGTCATCTTTGACGTATTTTTCGATTAATGATGGGCCAAATGTTCTCTATAGGTGATAGTGTTGTAATAGCTGCAGTATGTGGTTTTGCATTGTCCTGCTGAAATACACGTCATCTGGAGGGGAGCATATGTTGCTCTAAAACCTTTATATAACTTTCAGCATTCATAGTGCCTTCCAAAACATGCAAGCTGCCCATACCGTATGCTCTTACGCACCCCCATACCATCAGAGATGCTGGCTTTTGAACTGAACGCTGATGACACGCTGGAAGGTCTCCCTCCTCTTTAGTCCGAAGGACACGGCATCCGTGATTTCCAACAAGAATGTCAAATTTGGACTCGTCTGACCATAGAACACTTTCCCACTTTGAAACAGTCCATTTTAAATGAGCCTTGGCCCACAGGACACGACGGCGCTTCTGGATCATGTTCACATATTGGCTTCCATTTTGCATGATAGGGCTTTAGTTGGCATCTGCAGATGGCACGGCGGATTGTGTTTACCGACAGTGGTTTCTGGAGGTATTCCTGGGCCCATTTAGTAATGTCAATGACAGAATCATGCCGATGAGTGATGCAGTGTCATCTGAGAGCCCGAAGACCACGGGCATCCAACAAAGGTCACTGCCTCTCTAAGACATCCCTTTTATAGCTAATCATGTTACAGACCTGATGTCAGTTAACTTAATTAGTTGCTAGATGTTCTCCAAGCTGAATCTTTTCAAAATTTCTTGCTTTTTCAGCCCTTTGCCAACTTTTTTGAGACATGAAGCAGGCATCAAATTTTAAATGAGCTCATTTAGTGGATAAAAGTGTAAAATTTCTCAGTTTAAACATTTGTTATGTCCTTTATGTTCTATTGTAAATAAAATATTGGCTCATGTGATTTGAAAGTCTTTTAGTTTTCATTTTATTCAAATTTAAAAGACGTTCCAACATTTCCGGAAATTTGGGTTGTATAATTACAAGGAACACTGAAACTGAAGTACAGTGTGTGCAGAATTATTAGGCAAGTTGATATTCTGGTCATATTGTTTTTCCAAGAACATTTTACCAATTCCAAACCACATCAATCTTAGTAACTACTATCAATTTTGTATTTAATCATTTATAAGTGATATATAATTGCCCATGAAGGCTGAAAGTTAAAAACTCCTTATTTCAGGTGTGCAGAATTATTAGGTAGGTTTTCTTTTACAGATAAAATGAGCCAAAAATGAGATTGAACTCAAGAATAAAAGTAAAACAATTATTAAATGCCCATGAGAAGGATGCAATACTTATGCAATAATAGAATTAGCAAAGTTAAGGCATGACCACTGGGCAGCGAAATGCTCATTGGGTCAGCACGGTCAGAAAAAACAGGTGGAGAAGAAAAGACACCTTAACTGCAAAATAATTAAGGTGAAGAATTAGGTGAGAAACCATCAGGAACCATTTAGTCTCCAGCACCATCATTTTACAGAACTGCAACCTTCCTGGAGTTTCCAGAAGTGGAATGTGTCAGGTTCTCAGAGACTTTGCTTGGGTAAAAAAATATTTTAAATTACTCTCACTTAATAAGAATAACATGCTGAAGTGTTGTGAAATACACAAAGACTGTTTTTTTTATAGGCTTTATGGACAGATAAGTTGAGAGTGACTCTTGAAGGATCAGCATCACATCCTCTTGTGCCACAGTTTGAAATATTTATCTTCCAGAATCTGGCAGTAAGTTTTAGGAGCTCATTTTTAATCAATCCTGCAAGAAAGACTTTTCAGGATAGGAGATGAACTAAAATGAGCTCCCAAAACTTACTGCCAGATTCTGGAAGATAAATTCTTCAAACAGTGGTACAAGAGTATGTGATGCTGGTCCTTCAAGAGTCACTCACAACTTATCTGTCCATAAATCCTATACAAAATCAGTCTTCATGTATTTCACAACACTTCAGCATGTTATTCTTATTAAGTGAGGGCCATTTTAAAGAATTTTTTACCCAAGCAAAGTCTCTGAGAACCTGACACCTTGTAATTCTGGAGACTCCAGGAAGGTTGCAGTTCTGGAAAATGATGGTGCTGGAGACTAAATGGTTCCTGATGGTTTCTCACGTAATTCTTCACCTTAATTATTAATTCTTTTGCAGTTAACATGTGTCTTTTCCTCTCCACCTGTTTTTTCTGACCTTGCTGACCCAATGAGCATTTCGCTGCCCAATGGTCATGCCTTAACTTTGCTAATTCTATTATTGCATTAGTATTGCATCCTTCTCATGGGCATTTAATAATTTTTTAACTTTTATTCTTGAGTTCAATCTCTTTTTTGGCTCATTTTATCTGTAAAGGAAAACCTGCCTAATAATTCTGCACACCTGAAATAAGACGTTTCTGACTATCAGCAGTTATATATCAATATATACAATTATATATCACTTATAAATTATTAAATACAAAATCAATAGTAGTTATTAAGATTGATGTGGTTTGGAATTGGTAAAATGTTCTTGGAAAAAAAATATGACCAGAATATCAACTTGCCTAATAATTCTGCACACACTGTAGACTAAAGTAAACTCTATTCTGATTATCTGTTCAAGTTATAGTTTCTGTGAAGGGGTTGAAAAATAAGAGGTTTAAAGTTAAATTTAACAATAGATACTGTAACTACTGGTATTTTGTACAGATATTTTCACATATTTTTTATTTGGGGTAATAATTTAAGAATCGGCTATTTAAAGCCAATTGTTTGTTGACCACTAATCAGAATTTTTATTTTTTTCCCCCCATAATTTTATTCTAAAAACTCTGTTCAACCCTTTTTGACTTCATGGTTTAAACAGAGGCAAGTCTCTTTTACATCTTTATTCTCATATACCTCTGTTTCATTTTGGTTAGGCTTATTTTGGACCTGTCGAGCTCAAAAAAAAAAAAAAAAAAAATGTAGTGATCAAACTTTTGCTGGAAAAATATTATTTTTGTACAAAGCACAAAAATAATGACTTTATTGAACATTTTGCACAGCAAAATCAACCCTGCAATATTTTGAATATATCAAAGTTGACACAAAGCATGTTTTGAAAGAAAAATTGCATTTTGTTTCAAATCATAATTACAAGGAACACTGAAACTGAATCAGAATTGACTCTATTCTGATTATCTATTCAAGTTATATTTTTTAATTCTTTTTAATTTATTTAATTTGTTCATTTTATTCTAAAAAAAAAAAAACTATTCAACCCTGTTATCTTGTGTCATTTAAGTTCAGAAATGTTCTTCACATATTCATGAGATTGGCATCTTTTTTTGACGGCATGGTTCTTTTTTTTAAACTCTGTATTCTCATACATTCATTTTGGTTAGGCTTATATTGAACCTGTCAAGCTCAAAAGTTCAACTCTGTTGTGGGAAGAAAAAAAAATCAGTGATCAACTTCTTGCTGGAAAAATATTGTTCTTCTTGCACAAAGCATAAAAATAATGACTTTATTCAATATTTTCGCACAAATCTTCAACCACACAATAGTTTGTAACAGGGTTGACACAAAACATGTTTTGAAAGAAAACTAGCATTTTGTTTTAAATTAAAATTTGAAGGAACCCTGACACTGAGTCAGAATTAACTCATTTATCTATTTAAGTTATAGGCCCATGTCTATAAATTTCAAAGTTCCTGTGACAGGGTTGAAAAGTTGACAGCTTTAAGATCAGAGTATGTAACAATACATAACTATGTGTACTTTGTAAGGCTATTATCATATACTTGGGGTAATAATTTAAGAATCAACAACTGAAAACACCAATAATCTGAATTTAAAAAAAAAAACAAATTCAAAAAACAATTTTAAAATCTAATTTGACATTTTGAAATCAAACGAATCAAGTTGTTAAAAACTGTGATTGTTTAATTTTGCTAATGTTGTCTGGCAGATTGTCATTTGTTACTCGAGACACTGTATTTCAAAACAAAGGTAATTTATTCAGTTTGAACAAATCCTTCATACACAAATATATGTATATATATTTATATATATATATGAAAAAGTACATATTTCATATACTACATTAACACAGTTCACTGTCGTCATTTTCCTGTGTATTCGTAAACTGCCCTACAAAAGCTCCACAAAACTTTCAGTAGTTTATTTTTTCTGTACAATAATGTTATATGAAACAAAAAATATTTAGACTAACCATTATGAAAACAAATTGATAATTGATGAATGAAGACAGGTGGCCCTCAAATAAACCCCCAGCTCTTCACCAATGGAAACACACACGCACACAAAATTCACAAAAGGATTGCAAAACGGAAAAACCTTGGATTATGGATTATAGCATATTTTACACTGCTGCTTTTTTGAAATATCATATAAGCAAAAGTCTACAAAGTGTGATGCTCATGTACTAAAAATGACACTTGTGACCGGTTTAAACCCAGTAACTCAACCGTCTGCTCGAATCTTCAGTTAAACATGCTTGTTCCTTGCATATGAGGTACTTCAGATAGACAGGAGAGGAAAAAGCCTTCTGTTCTTTTCTGTTTTGTTCAGTGTCGGAGAGGTTGGATGAGCCAGCGATGAAGCCAGCATTGCTTACACATTACTAAGCAGACTGGACGCCGTGACTGTTTTTGGTGGGACGGCCCATAGTTTCCATACGAGCTGACATGTTACAACAAATTGCATTTGTTTTACTTGGAATTAGTCGAAAACTGTTGACTGACAGCGGTGGTTTTGGTAGATAATTTGAGTTTGAGTGGCCACACTCCTCTAGTTCGCCCTCTCCTTGATGCTTTAGCCGAATATCTTTGTTTACGCACATGTGAGAAGTTTGCAGGAGCGACTCAAGTGCCTGGCATCTGGATCTGAACCACCTCTCCGTTCTCGGCTTGCTGGAGCTGAATGGCCTCCTTCACGTCCATCTCCGCCTGCAGCGCTGGAGTCAGAGCTTCAGCCTGAGAATCAAAAACAGTGAATGTGTCATTTTTGTGTCATTAGAAAATCAAATGCAACTGCAAAAATGATTGCTTCAAACAGGTTTTCTGAACATTTCCTCCCTCTGCCATCTCCATCTGTTCCACCTCAAATTCACACCACTGGATGAAATATTACAGCTAATTATACCATGTCGACCTGATCCTTGAAAACCATAAACAAACCATGCAAGGACAAAAGTTCACATGCAGGATAAACATGGTTTGTGCTAACTGCAATGTATTTTGTGCAGTTAATTATGAATTTTATTAATTGTAATTGTTTTAGTAATTATTAACTGGATGAAAAAATTATTTAATTTAATTTATAAATACTTTATGTGTGTGTGTGTGTGTGTGTGTGTGTATGTATATATATATATATATATATATATATATATATATATATATATATATATATATATATATATATATATATATATATATATATATATATATATATATATATATATATATATATATATATATATATATATATATATATCTCTGTTCGTTTGTTTTTTGTTTTTGCTGAGGCAATTCTACCACAATATGTTTTAGAATTTTTGTGAAATTTTGCTAAATGTATTTCAAAAAGTGTAGTTTTTTAAAAACTTTTTCTTGAGCAAAAAATCGGACTGGAATAATGACTATTGGAAATTCAGCTTTGCATCACAGGAATAAATTACATTTTGAAATATATTACAATAGAAAAGATATATTTTACATTGTAATGTTTATGACTTTATTTTTTTTAATGAAATAAATGCAGCCTTGATAAACAAAACAATCTTCTTTCAAAATATATGAATATATGAACATTGAATAAATGTGATAATAAATGTGGTTTCTTAGCAATTGGTCCATATGGGAAAAAAAAGAAAGAAGAATTAAAAAGTAAATTAAAAAACAAACTTTATTTTAGGTAAGGTCATCTAAATTTTATATATATATTAGTGCTGTCAAAATTAGTGCGTTAACGCAGGCGATTAATTTTTTCAGTTTAACTTTAAAATTATGTAACGCTGTCAACGCAGGGGCGGGGCCTAGGGTTGGCCATTCCACTCATAACTGCTGGTTCTGTCTCTTTTTTTCTTGACAAGAAGTGCTTTTATTCAGTCACAGAACGCATTTACGATCACATCAAACAGGAGACGTTTCAGATGCGTGCTTCAACTTCACTTCAGCGGCAGAAAACTGTACTGTGCTCGCAGCGCGTGCTCTTCAATACACGCACAAAGGTGCCGGCCGCGCGCATGCATAGCCTGTATCATTTCATATCAAATCGCGAAAGAAACTACGAGCATCCAATGTCGTGATCAGTTAAAAGCTGCCATAAAACTGTGCATGCATGTAATATGTTATATATGAGTTATAAGAACATGTCTCTGAAATGGTTTTCGAAACTGTTCTGGAGCAGCCCAGCACTGTCTCCCTTATCTAACACACTCGATTCAACTCATCAGCTCATTAGTAGAGTCTGAAATGAGTCAGAAAAGGTAAAAATAGAGTTGAGAGAAAATACAATGCGTGTTAGATCCGCGTCATGTTCAGCAGGGGCAGCTCTTAAAGTAATAGCAGCCAAAATGACACAACAGTGGTAGGTCTCATCAGCAACAACGATGAAACGCACTACAGAGAGGAAGTGGCACAGCTGGCTGAATGGTGTGGCACTAACAACCTGTCCCTCAATGTGATTAAGACAAAGGAGGTTGTGATGGACTTCAGGAGAAACTCCGTTGATCACCCCCCACTGACCATCGACAGCTCGACTGTGGAGAGAGTCAGCAGCACTAAATTCCTGGGGGTGCACATCACAGAGGATCTCACCTGGTCCACCAACACCATGTCACTCTCCAAGAAGGCACAACAGCGCCTACACTTCCTCCGCCGGCTGAAAAGAGCAAGTCTCCTCCACCCATCCTCACCACTTTCTACAGGGGCACCATTGAGAGTGTGCTGACCAGCTGCATCACTGTCTGGTACGGAACTGTACTGCAGCAGACCGCAAGACCCTCCAGCGGACAGTGAACACAGCTGCAAGGATCATCGGTGCTCCTCTCCCCTCCATCCTGGACATTTTCCTCACACGATGCTCCAGCAAAGTCAATAGCATCGTGAAGGACTCAACACATCCCTCCCACAGTCTCTTCCAGCTCCTACCATCAGGAAGACGGTACCGGAGCATCAGAGCCCGCTCTGCCAGACTGCTCAACAGCTTTTTCCCCCAGGCTGTGAGAGCCCTGAACTCAAATCACCCCGCCCCTCTCTGAACCCCCATACAAACCCCCTACCTCCTGTAACATGTAACGTGCAAATCGAAGTGTGCTACACACAGGTGAGTGGGCCTGTACAAACCACCTGTAGTAGCACACTCTCCTCCTCTATGCGCACTAGTCACTTTTCACACACACTACTGTGTGTATACAAATCCCACAAAAAGAACTCAGTAATATATGTATGTTTACATGCTCATGCACTACAAATCCTCCAGCACTGTTCCCCAGCCAGCTGCTTGAACTCAATGTTTCTCCTTGCACATGTACAGTATTTATCTGAAGCATTCGTATAGTTTGTATTTTTTAGTTTGTATAGGTACTTTTTATATATAGTATATTTATAGTCAAAATCTATCAGTAGGATAGTTGTGTATAGGTTTATATTATTTTACTCCATTGTTGTATGCCTGTATTTATGTAGCACCGTGGTCCTGTGAGGCACGACATTTCGTTCCACTGTATGCCCCGCATGTAGCGGAATGACAATAAAGCTCAACTTGACTTGACTTCAAAACAACCTTATAACCAGCTACTGTGATTCTGTTCATCAAGAACAAAAGAAAAAACAGGAAATCAATAACTTTTACTGTGCGTTCACACCAGACGCGACTTGCGCGAATAAATCGCGCTATTCGCGCGTAGTTGGACGCTTGAACATTTTGAGTTTACTCGCTTCATTCGCGCGTGACATTCACTTCACAACAGACGCGAATTCGCGTCATGGGAGGGGCTTCTGCCAGGTGAACGGCTCCTGTCTCGTTGCGAAATGGCTGACATGGATAAAATACGGCGAATAAGCTCAATTTAGCTAGCTTGTAGTCTCAATATGTGTATATATATACAGTGGGTACGGAAAGTATTCAGACCCCCTTCAATTTTTCACTCTTTGTTATATTGCAGCCATTTGCTAAAATCATTTAAGTTCATTTTTTTCCCTTATTAATGTACACACAGCACCCCATATTGACAGAAAAACACAGAATTGTTGACATTTTTGCAGATTTATTAAAAAAGAAAAACTGAAAATCACATGGTCCTAAGTATTCAGACCCTTTGCTGTGACACTCATATATTTAACTCAGGTGCTGTCCATTTCTTCTGATAATCCCTGAGATGGTTCTACACCTTCATTTGAGTCCAGCTGTGTTTGATTATACTGATTGGACTTGATTAGGAAAGCCACACACCTGTCTATATAAGACCTTACAGCTCACAGTGCATGTCAGAGCAAATGAGAATCATGAGGTCAAAGGAACTGCCTGAAGAGCTCAGAGACAGAATTGTGGCAAGGCACAGATCTGGCCAAGGTTACAAAAACATTTCTGCTGCACTTAAGGTTCCTAAGAGCACAGTGGCCTCCATAATCCTTAAATGGAAGACATTTGGGACGACCAGAACCCTTCCTAGAGCTGGCCGTCCGCCAAACTGAGCTATCGGGGAGAAGAGCCTTGGTGAGAGAGGTAAAGAAGAACCCAAAGATCACTGTGGCTGAGCTCCAGAGATGCAGTCGGGAGATGGGAGAAAGTTGTAGAAAGTCAACCATCACTGCAGCCCTCCACCAGTCGGGGCTTTATGGCAGAGTGGCCCGACGGAAGCCTCTCCTCAGTGCAAGACACATGAAAGCCCGCATGGAGTTTGCTAAAAAACACCTGAATAAGATTCTCTGGTCTGATGAGACCAAGATAGAACTTTTTGGCCTTAATTCTAAGCGGTATGTGTGGAGAAAACCAGGCACTGCTCATCACCTGTCCAATACAGTCCCAACAGTGAAGCATGGTGGTGGCAGCATCATGCTGTGGGGTGTTTTTCAGCTGCAGGGACAGGACGACTGGTTGCAATCGAGGGAAAGATGAATGCGGCCAAGTACAGGGATATCCTGGACGAAAACCTTCTCCAGAGTGCTCAGGACCTCAGACTGGGCCAAAGGTTTACCTTCCAACAAGACAATGACCCTAAGCACACAGCTAAAATAACGAAGGAGTGGCTTCACAACAACTCCGTGACTGTTCTTGAATGGCCCAGCCAGAGCCCTGACTTAAACCCAATTGAGCATCTCTGGAGAGACCTAAAAATGGCTGTCCACCAACGTTTACCATCCAACCTGACAGAACTGGAGAGGATCTGCAAGGAGGAATGGCAGAGGATCCCCAAATCCAGGTGTGAAAACCTTGTTGCATCTTTCCCAAAAAGACTCATGGCTGTATTAGATCAAAAGGGTGCTTCTACTAAATACTGAGCAAAGGGTCTGAATACTTAGGACCATGTGATATTTCAGTTTTTCTTTTTTAATAAATCTGCAAAAATGTCAACAATTCTGTGTTTTTCTGTCAATATGGGGTGCTGTGTGTACATTAATGAGGAAAAAAAAATAATAAATGATTTTAGCAAATGGCTGCAATATAACAAAGACTGAAAAATTTAACGGGGTCTGAATACTTTCTGTACCCACTGTATATATGTGTGTGTATTTAACCTCCACATAAATTTATTAAATAAATGTATTTATATAAAGCTGCAGTCCGTAACTTTTGGCAATCTAGCGGTTAATAAACAGAACTGTGTGCGTCTTGCGGAAGAACATTGTAGCCGGAGCTACTTCTCTGTTTATGTCTATGACGAATCACGCAGGTACCGGGTTACTCCGCAGCGGTACCTACCCAAACCAGTCTAAAATAGTCCGAATATAAACACTTATTATAGGTGTACCGTAGTGATTCAGGACAAGCAAAAAACACGGTTTGGAAAATGGATTCATGGTGTACTCGCTTATTATATAAATTCTGTACATTTTGAACACAAAAACAAAAAAAAGTTACAGACTGCAGCTTTAACATCGACAAATTTATTTAAATAAATTTTCATTTAAATAAATGTATTAAATTTTTCCCTGATATCCAGTAATGTTCTTAAGTTTTATTAATTTTTTTTATTTAATGTTACACATCCCCCAGCCAGTGTAAAATACCTTTTGTATAGGAGGTTGACCAAACAGCTGAATACTACATTAACTCATGAAGTTTATATTGACAGTGTATCTTGGATGGAAACACCCTAAATAATTCATGGCATTAAAGAAACAACATTGAATGGAAATGTCTGTCAGCAACACATTCTGAAATGTCTGTTTGATTAAGATACCATATATAAATCGAATCACTGTCAGTCAGCTGATACACATCTATCGCCGCACGGTATATCCCGTCATTCGCCCAGGCTTAATACATCCTGTTTTACCATATTGATGGAGGCAGTGAAAGCAGACAAATACAACGCTGACAGGTGTACAGATTGATACAACGAAAACAAAGACCAAGACAACAACAAGAGATGGAAAACCAGGAGGAAAGTAAAGGGTCAGATGAAGGCTACACTTTATCTCAGTCGTCGAAATGAAAACACTCCCTCAAAAAAAAAAAAAAGAAGGGCAGAGGGAGTGCTGCAGGGGGAGACAACGCAGGATGAGTCACTTCAGAGTATGAGCAGTGAGTCATTTCTTCCTCAACACATGCCAGAGGAACAGACCGCACACCTGCACGGTGCAAAACTCAAACTGTACTCAAGGGCACGGCCCCCCAAGTGCCAAGACTCTTAAAACACAGCCCGCCTGATGCGAGACACTCGCGGCCTGTGCTTTTCATCTTAGGTGCTAAGTGTAAATTCCTCAGGGGCCGATTTCCTGCAGCTCCACAAGAGGGCACTCATTAGAGTCAATGATTGAATGGCTCAAAAGCATCAGTTTCAAACAGCTCTTGAGTAAGTGAGCTGACACTTCTGTCAGACCGTACAGAGAACAGAGCTTCCTGGCCGGAAACAACTCTTCATTTTCGACCAGTTTTATCTGTGGCGATCGAATGTGCAATATGGAAGCTATTAAATGAAAGAATGAAGGGGTGTGTTCATGAAAAATGGTTGTAAACACTACCACATGTTTTGTGCAGCAGATGAGAGCGATTGAAATAATCCCGAAATTCACATAGGAAGAAGCGCCGTGACCTCAGGATGGCGGCTGATGCCAACGGGGGGATCTGAGCATCATATGTGAGACGCAAGAAGACGGCTGTCTGAAATCATTCAGCTTGAAATTAAATGATTCAAGTGAATAAGTTGACCAATTATACAGCTTTAGTGTAGTTTAAAGCATTGGATGTCATTCCCTGGCTTCTTAGCTCATCAAGTAGGTTGCAATGGGTCAATTATTTTTATTTTAAATTTACTTAATTTCTTACCTGAGGTCCACTATTAGTTTTTTATTTATTTATTTTTTGTGATCATGATATTTTATTTTTGTCCCTGACGTCCACTTAATATGCACTTAAAACATTTATTTAAATTTACTTGAATTTTTCCCTTAGATCCACTAATGTTCTTTTTATGTTTGTTCGCTTTAATGTTTTTGTTTTTGTAATTATTACATTTTATTTTTGTCCCTGATGTCCACTTGATATGCACACTCAAAAAAATGCTGGGTTGTTTCAACCCAACTTTGGGTCAAATATGGACTAACCCAGCAGTTGGCAGAGGTGGAAAATCCAGGGGTCAGAAAGTAAAAGTCCTGTCATATTTTTATTCCACCCATGAACTCAGCAGCTGATTTCAACAGAGGAGGAACCAAGTCATTCCTTTCAAGTCACAAGCAAGTCTCAAGTCAAATCCCAAGTCCTCAAAGAGTTAATGAGATAATTAAGTGACTGAAGAAAGCAACATTACTGAAGAAACGAGAAACAAGAACATATGACTTGAGCCACAGCCTTGGATGGAATCAACTGAAAAAAAAAAAAAACAACAACACGATGCCACCATAATTGTGGTCAGTGTTTGCTTTAGTTGGGCTCTTTAGACTTTTAGTAACTCAAAGTAATTTGCTTATAAGCAATTGCAATATTGTTTCACTGCAAATATTTGTGCATTGCTGAATCAAACCTTAAAGTAGCAGATTAACTTTTGCTTTTGGCTTCTGAAAATGAAAACTCATTTGAATGAACATCATGAAGTGGTCTCTCTTTGGTTTATTGATGGACATTCAGCCAACTGGGGGAAAAAAAAAAGGTCAAGGGTCAAGAGCCCAACTAAAGCAAACACTGATCTCCATGATGGTGGCATCATGATTTGATTTGATGTCATACACTGACCATTCAGCGCTGCGCTCCTTCAAGTCGAACGCGCCTAATGACTTGGTTCCTCCTCTGGTGAAATCAGCTGCTGAGTTCATGGGTGGAATAAACATATGGCAGGACTTTTACTTTCTGACCCCCGGACCCTCTGCTCACCGCTGGGTCAAAACAACCCAACCGCTGGGTTAGTCAATATTTGACCCAAAGTTGGTTTGAAACAAGCCAGCATTTTTTAGAGTGCACTTAAAACATTTATATATTTATTTATTTACTTAGTTTAATTTACTTGAATCTTTTCCTTAGATCCACTAATGTTCTTTGTTTTAATGTTTTTGTAATCATTATCATTTTATTTTGTCCACGGTGTTCACTTAAAATCCACTAATAACAATTTAATTTGTTGTTGTTGTTATTTTTATTATTATTATTTCTTTGTAATCACTAGATTTAATTTTTGTCCCTGATATCTACTTAAAATTCACATACTTACCTACTTATTTTTTTATTACTTGAAGTCCACTAATGTTCTAAAGTTTTTATTCATTTTTTGTAATCTTGATATTTTGTGTTTGTCCCCAGTGTCTACTTAAAATCCAAATATATGGTATGTATGTAAGTATTTATTAGTTTATTTTATTTGTTTTTCTCACCGAGGTTCATTTCTACTCTTAATAATGTTATTAAAATATAGAAATTTAACAAAATTATATTTTTATATTTTATTCTAAATTGATATTCTTTTTCATTGCTGTTTTTGACACTCTCTCCAGCTAAATATGACAAGTGTCCAAGTTTTAAATGAAAAACGCTGCACAACACAACAATCACAGCAAATCAGATTATATTTGATCTTTAATACACAGCTCAGTGGAGCAGGAATTTGGACCAATGGGATCTCACTGTGGGTCTGGCTACAATAAAAGAAATGGATGAAAAATCGAATCACAGCTGCGACTAGTTGAGACTGGTTAGGATATTAAATCAAATTTATGTATGCATGCATGCATGTAGACACTCTGCTTAAAATTTTTATAAAAATATATGAAATACATAATGTCTTTATGCAGGTTGCGATATAGATTTTAAGTTTTGTTTTTTTTAAGAAAAAAATGTTATTTTAAATGTAGCTTAAAAAAAAATAGAACATGATATTAAATGTGCTAGAACTGATTTACGTGTAAACAAATTTCACACCAAATAATTTCTCCAAAAACAGCAGGTAGTTTTTCAGTTCTCTAACTTCAGCACAGCTCCATTGAGTGAGCTCATGCCATAATCCATATTCATTTCCTCTGACAGCTGTTTATTTTATCCCCGTGTCACACTGACAGGTGGTTTGTCACAAAGCGGCAGAGATTTACTCGCTCGATTGCGTCAAATGTTGCGCATGCGGCACTCTGTTCAAGCATCAAAGCCCATTAACAACTTTCCAACAGCTTTGATGTATACAGTATAATTGCAGAGCCAATTTGGTAGGAGTCCAGACCACCAAGGAAAGCAACAAGTGAGGCTAGAGGTAAATCTAAGACCCTCTGACGGGGTCTGGGTAAGCAGGCAATCATCAGGCCATTCCCACAAACTGCTTTCCGGGGTTTGCTACAGCCTGCCTAGACGAAGATGAGACAGATACATATTTGAAGGTCGACCAAAACGCAAGTGTGTGTATCGGTGAGAGAGAGAAAGAAGAAAAGAAAGATGCAGGTCACTCAGATAACAAACAGTACAACAAATTTGGCCCAGCTACAGCACATCCAATGAAAAATTGCACTTCAAAGAGAGGAAGGGGAACATTTGTTTGTTTATTATGGCCTTTGTTTACAGCAGAGTATCGAGAAGGGGGAGGGGCTGAGAGATAAGAGGTCTTGGTGATGTCATCGGTAAAGGAAAGTCGTTTAGATGACTTTTTTTCTTTTGAAATAATGTGCAATGATGAACCGTGAACAAAGTGTATTAACAAAGCAAATTGAAAAAAGTACTGATTTTAAGCAGGAAATGCCCTTTAAGACTATTTAAACCATAAGCGCCCAAAGGTCTAAAGAGGTTTTAGTTGTACCAGCTTAACCACTTTAAAGGGCAACTGTGGTAAAGGCCTCGTCCTCCTCCCTGTTACCAAATAGTTCACATTCCCGCGCTCACAAAAGCCATATTGGGGGTGCGTGCTAGTGGCGTAAGTGTCTGTGGAGTGTTTGAGAGCACATTTTTAAAAAATGTAAGAGGGATGTTTACAACAAAGGGCCTTGAAATGTTTGATGTTCTCATTGTTGATTTTACAGTTTTTGTTTTGCTTCAGTATTTTGACTTACAGTGAAAATATTTTAATTTTGTCAATATGTCATTATATTCATTCGTTACAGTCCATTTCACTCAATATTATTTGACGATAATGTGCAAAATTACAAAAACATGTGTCAAACAGAAACAGTCCAAACTTAAAATTTCCACAGGGTTCCTACTCTTTTGGTTTTTCAATACTCATTATAACAATATCAAGATTTTTAAAGCTTCTACTAATTTTTCTATCCAATTACATTTATATTTAGTCATTTAGCTGATGCTTTTATCAAAAGCGACCAACAAATGAGGACAACAGAAGCAATCAAAACCAGCAAAAGAGCATTAAACCAAATATTAAAAAAAAAATTTATGAAATATTTAAGTGCTAGAAAATGTTCATTAAAGAAATGCATTACTTAGCATTAGTCTTAATGATCTTCTTTTTTTTCTTGCTAACATGTAGCTTTTCACTTCACAAGATGTTAACTGATGGACTGGAGTGGTGTGGATTACTTGTGTATTATGGTGTTGTTTTTATCAGCTGTTTGGACTCTTATTCTGACGGCACCCATTCACTGCAGAGGATCCATTAGTGAACAAGTGATGTAATAATGCTACATTTCTCCAAATCTGTTCTGATGAAGAAACAAATTCATCTTGGATGGCCTGAGTAAATTTTCAGCTTAATTTCATTTTTGGGTGAACTATTCCTTTATTTCAATCATTTTATTGTCAGTTTTCTGCCTCGCCGCAAAATCTTTGCCAACCAAAATTTGACCCACTAATTTCACATCACGAAGATTTAACACTGATTGTTCGTTTCACAAGTCAAATTGTGCCTGTGCTCCTCAACCCTAGTTTGAAGCCTCACATGAATCAAACACATGAGTGCAGCTGGGGAAATGTGGTGACCTGTGATGACTGTCGAACCTCTAAATGTGTTTGAATATGCGTGCACGCCATATAGCGGCTCTGAAACGCGGTAACAGCATCATAGGGAAGTGATTAGAGTAAAAACACACATCAAGGAGCGTGTGAGCATGTTGAGAACTTGATGTAGCGCATGAGATGGAAAAGAGGGATAAAAATGAGAAAATAGACAGAGAGGAAAAGGACAACTAAGGGCTATTTATTATTCCGAGGAAAAACAAACTGATCTGGGTTGCTGATTAGCCGAAAGTGAGCGTGGAGAGCAGGTTAAAATCACTGCCTACGAGTTCTAGAACGAACACATGGTGAGAGAACGAGTTTGATTATACATATTGGTCACTACGCCACCCAGCAGCCCACCACAAATTGGTGCATTCATTGCACACTTGTGCAACATCGGTAGTCATTTTGAGACAGAAAACACTCCTTCCTGAAATAAAACAGCTGTACGCCACAGATAATGTTGACAACATTGATGAAAATGTTATTACAGTAAGTTGTGTTTGTGTGTGAGAGACTGTGTTTTCGGCTTAACTCACTTGTACTGCACCGGTGTGGTCGGTCACCGTTCCCAGCTGGACGTATTGCACCTGAATATCGTTACCCTGGAGTGGAGACGCGTCAACCCCGCCAGTCCCGTCGGTCGAAGCCACTGCGATGAGCTGCGGCCCTCTTAGAACCTAAGAAAAGGCGGGAAAAATGAGAACCATTAGCACTATGCTAACATTTGAGGAAACAACTAGGTCAAACTATGCCGATTGCTTATTTATCTGTGGGAAAGCGCTCTAGACAAAATTTCCCAACATGGCTACATAGTTGTAGTAAGAATCATTCCTAAGTGACGATGTGACTAATTTCGGTGATTAATGCTGTCTTACATGTGAACGGTGTGACTGTCAAATTGGAGTCAGACAGTATAATGCAGTGCAAGCCGGTCTCTAAAATACCAGCACAAATATTCTTCATGTGAAGAATCAAAACAACCAGATAAGCTACAAATCATAGTCAGTTAAATAGCGTTTAAATTTCATACCACTAAGCTTTCTGGGTATACGGTTACTTTTGAAATGATTTTCTTTTATCTTGGGAGATATGCATCAGTGAGGTTATTGTTAACTACAACTAAAATTAAAACTACTAAAAATGATTTCTGGAAATTGAAATAAAGTGTTAAATGAGAAGCGTAAGTACTGAAGTTTTTAAAAAACATATGTTGCTTTGCCAAATAACTGAGATGAAGTTTAAGTACTAAAATTACTAAACCAGAAAAAATAAAGCTATATGGAAATTTAAAAAATGCTAATTAAAATGACAAAAACACATTAAATTAAAAGCTTCACTAACTTAATCTAAAAGGAAAAATTTAAATATAAAAATAAAGGTTAATTCAATATATTCATTAAAAACTACTACTACTACTACTACTAATAAAATAACACTGATGGGTGGATGTTATGTACGTATTAACATTATAAATATGGATGGATTTTGAAGTCCTTCCACAAAAATAAAGCCTGATATATTCTAACATCTCCAATTTCATGACTTGCAATAATTAAAATTTCTGGTGGGGCAAAAGAAAAAAAGTTAATTATAGAAATTTCAGGATCTTTCTTAATTACGTTTTTAATTATATTCTTTATTAAATTAAAATATTTTTAAATATTTAGTTACTGTAATAGCTACAATATATATTGAAATAGTTTTTGATTGTATTAAACAAATGCAATCATCTTTTTGTGTTTTCCACTAGTTATTCTCAAACGCTGCTGCTTCTAGGATCAAATTTTTCTCAAAAAGTTATTTATGAGTGGAAGGTGAGATTCTGATGATAATTTGATTTTAATATGGAAATGATTCACATCCATGATTATCCAAGTATGTTCCAATACCTTGTGTAAATGAATCATTGTGCTTTCCTTTCTAAAACTATTACCACTTTCTTCCTTTCAATCCATACTGATTGCTTCTCTCTAACCTTCATCAGCATATCCATCATCCCACTGTTTAAACAAAATTACATTTCTCACAGTTTACATTTTAATCTGCTAATGTTTCCACTCATTCTATAGCTTATGCAACTGCTTGTCATAAACCTCACTAATGTGCACCTGTTTTTCAGCCTTTCTTTTCACATTGGCAGGAAGTTCAAAAGTCCAACATTGCATACAGTATGCAAACATTGTCAAATGAGTAGGAAGTTCAGTACTAAGTATTTACAATACAGTAGGCAAACAACATCTATATGATGTACAACATCTGCTGGATTCTGAAGTATGCAACTTCGGGACACTTTGCTATTCCATAAAGCAACTGTAGCAGAAGCCGTACAATTTGAAAAGCCAAGAGGAAAAAAAAAAAAAGTAAGTTCTTCATCAAATTCATCACACTATGATAGTTCATCGATTCAGACGTAGCCCAAAGGGAGGAAATGTTTTCCATTCTCATAGTAACAGGCCAATCAGGATTGTCAGAATGCATTTTGTTTGCTGCGAGTCATTAAGCAACTGTTTCAGGATTTAAAGGTGCAAAGCAATGTGATATAATATAAAACTGACAGCTTGAATGCTCTTGCTTGATTGCCAAGTCTGAAATTTTGATCTGGTGTTGCAAACCTAATTCATATCAAGCCAGGGATTTACTGCATTTCCTTATGCACGTGAAACTGATTCTGCATGTGTGACACATCCAAACGCTCATCATAACAGCCCCATGGGAAGGCCTAGTTTCCAGCTGAGCTCTCACAAACACACATCTCCATCCTGCGCCAACACATCGCAAAACAGGCACATAAAAGCAAAAACACTTGCATGTTAATGCATGATCGAATACTCTCACACATCGTGTTCGAATGCCCGAACACATCATTGATTACACATCATCTGACCACTAAAGGCACTCTGATGTGGTCACAATGGTTTTGGATCCTCCGGCTTCCCTTCAATTACTGGCGCTAGTCTTCAACCTGAACTGTGAGTCAGTAATTTCTCGATTGCAGCAGTTGACCGTTTCCACATGCACGGTGTTCATTCAAAAACGGCCATGTGGGATAGAATTTAAATGAAACGTGACCTTCTGACTAAACACTAATCGTTAATCATTACAGCTCTGCTGCGACTCCATGTGGTGACACCTCTCTGGTTCGTCTTGACGACATCAGTGCCTCGGAGCACCAGTGCGGGCATAAACAATCAAATCTGAGTCTCCCCGAGTGGGAACAGAACTGCCATGCACTCCCAATTAGGAGAAAGAAAATCTGCTGCGCTGCACAAAAATCCCACAATAACCCCAATTTCAGATCCAGTTCGCCTCTGCCTCCACCCCCCAGATTCTAGTGCAGACGCTTACTTTGAAGTCGTGAGTCAGTGGCATGCTTAGATGCCCACCATGTCTCCAACGGCATGGAGAAAAGATGCCAATTTCGCCACAACGACTCCTTTTTTCGAATAGAAGATGATGCTGCCAGTCAAATCATGGGGTAATAATTAGAGTGTACGATGTTGGGTTGGTTTAAATGGGATGAAACATTATTGAAAAATGCATTTCATACATACAGTGACTTGAATACAGCTCTTCTATGATGAGCATTTTTGTACATCTGCTATCATAATGATGAAAAAAAGCCTCATTAAAAAACAAAGTCTTGAAATAGTCACGTGGTGTGATTAACATGCAGAAAAATAAAAACAAACAAAAATCAAACCAAACACCAAGCAAAACTAAAACAAATAAAACCAATTAAAAACAAAACAAAAGCAAAAAAAAAAGAATTATATATATATATATATATATATATATATATATATATATATATATATATATATATATATATAAATAAATAAAAACAAAAGAACTAAACTAAAACAAAAAATAAATAAAAATAACTAAATAAAAAAATAAATCACACAAAACTACAAATAAACCCAAATAAAAACAAGCAATACAAAATAACAAAACAAACAAAAACAAATCAAACAATGCAAAAAATATAATAAATGAATAACAACAAAATAAAAGAACTAGGCTAAGCAAAGCAAATCAAACCAGGAAATTTTATCTTAGGTAGGACTCCTGCAGACCCTCATAACTGTGTCATTACGTCTCTTAAAATAATAGATTTTTTTTTTTTTTTTTAATGACGAGGTAAGGTTAGTAAAATGTGATGTGGTATGGCTCCCTAAAAACCTAATGGTATTTATGAATAATTAATGCTATTTTTTAAAAATACACTTTTACCTTAAAATTTGAACACTTTTGGGAAAATAATGATTGTGTCCTCTCACTAGTGTGGCAGGTGTAAGGAATATATGTTATTATTTTTACTCGATGGTTACGCCACATGACAGTCACTGTATTAACATTTTGGTCAAAAATGGTATGAATGTTTTTCAAAACCACATTAAACCATTTTCTTTATCATAGACACTTGTGTGTGTCACTGACCCATTTACTCTGGTAAACAAAGAATAGCATGAGAACAACCGAAGGATGGCCCAGCAGGTCTTAAACACAAACACATGCACAAGCACAAAGATATGCACACAAAAACATCTGAAGTTATTGGGTACAAGAGTAATTCACAGCTGAGGGACGTCTTTTTACATTTCCCGTTTCTCATTCCATCATTTCTCTGAACCAGAAAACTGGAGGCACCAACTTAAAACTTGGATACTTTCTCATGCAGACAATCATGAAAACAATCAAATAAAGCGTGCCGCTCACTGAGCATCCATATGACATTTCGAAACCATCCGTCAGGCCTCATAAAAGAAGGAAATGCACTTTTTCCGCATTAAAAAGTGCATTTTGGGGATTTACCCGTTGAATAATACTTGTCAAAGCAAATACGGCTACAACAACAGGAATTTTAAAATGGCAAGTGAGGTTTGTTTGTATGCTCAGCTGTGCAACTTAACACAATGAGAGTTTTATGATGCTGGGAGAATGTCTGCGATCGCATAGCAATGAAAACCCATTCTCATCGCTTGACTTCCGGCCTCGCAACTGTTCTCAAGACAACTCTCCACTCCACTGAGCATGGGAACCTGGTTCCAACACAATCAAATAGAGTAAAGCTAATTCAAAACACGCATCACTTCGGAGACGCTCTTGAAGTCGTCCAAAAGTTTCTACAGGTCTTGCCGAATCGTTACGAGGCTGATGTGTCACCAGTCTTGGCCAGAAAAAGGTGAAATCCAGAGCTAAAGCAGTCATGATGTCACAACGTGCATTCGGAGTTGAACCGGTGTGTTCGCATGAGGTCTGCTGACTTTGACAGAAATGAAAGGCCTCGTTTGAGACATTAGTTATCAGTGTTCTGTTTGTCATTAGCGAGTAAATCAAGCTCTCAGAGGAAACAGAATAAATAACTAAGCCAGTTGTTTGCCTTCTCGCTCATGGCTGGATTGAATTCACATTGAAAGGCATTTGAAACTGAAATGGATCGTGCCCTTTTCTCAAGGGTCTCCATGAGCTAACCTACCCCTGTGCCCAGCCGGGTTTCTTTCGAAAACAGCAAAACTTCAAATCTGCTATCTCTATACAGGCGAGCTGCCAAACAAAGGGTTTAAAAATTGGCAAAGAGAGTCGGGATCCACTGTCAGCTTGGGTTGATGGGACTAAAAGCAAACAAGAAAAAAAGGACCCCGAAATAAATCTTTCTCTTATGTAGTAATGCTTTCAGCAGCAGAGTAGGACAGCAAACACATTGAGGAACTGGAGCAAAGACAACGAGGAACAAAACAACAGCAGCTTAATGCAAAAAACATTTAGTTTGGGGCCTTGCTGAAACATAACAACCAACTGTGCAAACACGCCGTTCCTCCCAAACCCCATTTTTCATTATTTTCCGTTCTACTATCGTCCTCAGTGCATACGATTCTCAACAAAATCATGAATTCCCCTGAAACCTGTATGAAAATTGGTTAAGATCTACTAATAAGCTTGATGAAATCTGCATGCACCTTCACGATTCGTTATGCAGGTCCCAAATAATTTTTTTTTTTTTTTTTTGCACAGTTCAATAACTGTGTTGTGAAAGAGGTCAGTCTCCCAGCAACATTTACAGTTCCCTCATACCCTCAAGAGCCGTCAGTATGACGAAAAAAAGTCTCTCTGGAAAGGTAAACACTTCCGCCCAATTTCTACACAAGTCCAACAACTTGTGCATCTGGAGCGGGCCAGACCTAAGCCAGGACAGATGTGATGGCCTAGCTGTTCTGAGAGAGAAAGAAAGAGACAGACAGACAGAAAGAAAGAGGGCCAGCAGGACGTTAGACAAACTGAGTGAACTCCTAAAACCTTCAGAGAGTCCTACATCACTTCTGCTGCAAAACCTCCCACAAACAGACAGAGGAACTTCATAATAAATTTTTTTTAAAAACGGTTGAACAGTAAAGACGGGTCTTTGTTTCACCCCGACATTGACCACTATCTAATGAGGACATCTGCGGACATTTGAGCTCAATGGCTAATTCCTGTTTGATGAGTATGTGGTTGATACATTACAAAAAAAGTCTCCACATAAACAAGCTAGTCTCATAAGATACAGTATTAGGCTTGTACGTGTGGTGCCATCACTAATATCTTCTTAAACCCCAAACTATCTTTTTATTTCATTCTTTAAAAGTCAAATTTGGAGGGATGCCACCATCAACAGTACTGTATCCACACCAATTTAACATTGCCTTGAGCCTGGAAGCAGATATAATTTCTAGTGGATATCCAGTTCCAAATAATTAGGCATTGCATGACATCACTAATGTTGAAGCAATACGAGGTTTAGCTCAGTCATCATGAAATGCTCATGATGCTTTTCCATGTGCTTTGTTTGAAAATCACATGGCCATTCGCTGTGGCCAATCTAGACCTCCACACGTGTTATGCTCTTAGTAATGTTGAAGCAATGCAGAGTTTAGCTTAGTCATCACAAATGTTGGTAACATTTTTAATTTGAAACATTTGACATTGGCCATTGGTTCTGGACAATGATCTGACTTACTAATAGTAATTGGCAGAAAAGAACCTTGGAAGGAAAAAAGAATGTATAGAAGAAAGTGTGAAAGGAAGCTTGAAAGGAAGTTTAGGAAGTATAAATCAAGCTTGGAGAGACCGGAAGGCAGGAACGAAGTTCAGAAGGAAGTTTGAAGGCACATCAATTTGGAAGGAAGCTCAAAAGAAAGGATACTTTGAAGGAAACTTGAGACTGAAAAGAAGCTTGGATGGAAGGAAGCTCAGTAGGAAGTTGAGGAAGCTCTGAAGAAGTTTGGAAGGAAGCTTAAAATGAAGGTAAGGAAATTTGGATAGACGACGTGAAGATGGAAAGAAAGAAAGCTTGGAAGAACACAGAATGCTTGGAAGGAAGCTTGGAAAACAGGAGACAAGCTAAGGAAGGAAGAATGTTCAAACAAAGGCGTCAAGAAAGGCTAGGGAAGAAGGTACAGTTTTACAGTCTCTCCTTTTACTCATGGTTCAAACTGAGCCTCATTGTAACACATCGTACAAGTATGACTTCCTTGACCAAATTGGTGGACAACCACATGAAATAGCAATTTCACAATATTCTGTGAAAGTGAAGCTTTGCAGTTTCTCAAACTAATGGTTTGACTTCAAGCTGGATTGAAAAGAAACAAGAACAAAATATCTTCTAGATAAATTAGCTTGACATCCTAATACTCAAATCGCTAACAACAACCTTAAATATGACCCCTGTGGAAGATTGAGATACTCCTCCTGTAGCCAAACCCATCTTTTACAGCATATCCAAGGAAAGGGATCAAACGGACCATGAACAACTCATACAACAGACATGCATCTATAAGACTCCTGATTCAAAGAGCAGACAGAATGACATAAATAACTCTATTTTACAATAAATTTATCAACACGCGGATAACCCGAGCTGCAACGCTTGTTCTCGGGAACAAAGAAATAAAGCCTCAGTGTTAGTGTCAAAATGTCAAGTCTTTTCTTCGTGTTGTCTTCATTATGTTTCTAATTATACTGTTGATTTGACAGGCTATGGCGTATCACTCCATGTGTTGTAAACTTGTAAAATATCTGCATGACCTTGAAACAACCTCTTTGAGGAGACACAGAGTCCAGTCCCGCCTTCAAACCTCGTGTTTTTCCTCCACGTTTTCAATGTTTCCAATGGAAAGCATCTCAGAGCAGCATAAATTCTGATGACTTGATTTTATTGCATCTTGTTCATCAGATGTTTTCACTGCATCCAACTGGCAGTAAAACAAGAGGTGAAATTCTCACGAAGATGATTCATTGTGTTAATGAGGACAGTCAAGCAATGTGATTGGTGTATTCAAGTGTCCATAGAAGACAACACTTGCAGCAGGTCAATGAGAACTTGTCTCCATTAGACTATCAAGGGATTTACTTGTGAATATTTGTGAGAAGACCTCTGAATCCCAGCCATGTCCACATTAGCTTCCAGAACTCCGCTATCACGACCCAAGACAGGCATGAGCATCAACAATGCTGTGAAATACAATCCCCTCCATTAGGACACAACCATCACTGGGATCACAAAAAGCCTTGGACCATTTTATTTAGAATATTTTGTTTTATAACTAGAGGAAAATCCTTGTTCCAATGGAGGTAAAAAGGGTAAATTCATTTAGGAGCTTGAATTGGGACTAAAGCTTCAAGGTTGTGACAAAAACTGGGCTGGAAGTTAAATCCTGGAGAATTTAGATCCTACAGCAGGTACTTAATGGATGTGAGCTCTGCGCACATCTGGTTTCAATACTGAGATAGAGGAAACTTGAAGTTCTGGATTGCAAATGGGCATAATTGCATACATACCAATATAAATATACACACATTTACAGAGGGAAAAAGTTACATCAATTGAACACACAGATGCAGCTTGTGAATGATATTCAAACTCCTGAGCTCATTTTTGTCTTGTCCAAATTCAATAAAACAACAAATCCAAAAAAGCCGATTAGAAACAGATCACAGTAGTCTTTCCTAACTCTTTTTACATTTGTATGAATAAGCAGGCTTAGAATAAGTCTTTATTGGGTCTGGTTCTGGTGCAGTCTGTATTTGTAGTGCTCAATTTTAGATGTGCAGATAATGCCAAAAATCTTCTTATGTAAATGTAGCAGGTTACTTTCAAAACACTGTGCTGTTTGTTTGAGCGGCCCAGCATGCCAACTGCAGACTCAATCAATGGTCTGAGTTTGGGGCAGGAATTTGATTTGATACTGTTAATGGTACATTTTAATCAGTTTGCTGGGAAATAAAACGGACTCAATGTACCAAGCTCAGATTCAATTACAATGTCCATTTTAAAACACAGGGCCCAAACTAGACAGTTCAATTACTATTTATGTGCTTTTCATGTCTAAAACTGTTAAAATTATAACTCATGACCACTTCCTCTTTATAAGAGTATACATAGAGTATTCATTGATTCGGTAAATACAAAGTTCTGTCATGAAACTCTAGATGGCGCAGGTCGATAGGTTCTAACTCAATCTGATATAACAACATCATTCATATGGCGCAGCTGATTGGTTTCTTTTCACATCAGCAGCCAATAAGCTTACTGCTTAACATTCAAATACTTGGCTAGTGCATGCTGCAGTAGTTGCAGAGCACTTCAGAAACCCTCCTCCTTCCCCAGCTCCACCTGTATAGATCTGGTAAGGGGTTATTTCATAAATGTTATACATGTAGCAGCAGTATTTCTTACATGCTCACAGTGGATGTATTGGCAGTAGCAAGACTCGGTACTTGCTCTGCCGCAGCAGCACCAGATCTATTCCACCAAGACCAAACACCAGCGCCACCTGCTGTCAGAGAGTGAAATTGCGTCTCACTCAGTCCGTCTGGTGTTTCTGTTTAGTGTCGATGTTTTATGTAACATTAGCATAATTTCACAAAGTTAAAGACAGGTCGTTCTGTTTTTGCTTCAGATTTTGAAATAATACAGTCTAATATAAATCAAACATTGCTATGAAAAATCAAGGCGCAACACAGAGTGAAGAATATTCAAATGTTATTTTATATGTGATTTTTTTATTTATTTCTGTACCTGAACATCTACAAACATAAAAACCTAAAGCATCATTTCATTTCTATCTGTGTGCTATAGGCCTGTGTTTATTTGTGCTATTATTTGTAATTTGTTAATTTGTTCTTATTTACTGGTTTAAATTTTATATTTATGTTTATTTTTGACTAGTGATTTTTGCTGTGGTATTGAAAATGGAAGAGAGAATTGCACAATTTAATTGATATCTAAAATATTTGTGTCATATAAGCTTATTTATTAGAATGCACGATAACATAGATCAAAAACAATGATAACAGCGACTATTTTATTTTTTGTGGCAGGGCCAGTGAAAATGTTGGCAGGGCAAGTAAAAATTTGACTGGGCCAGTAGAAAAAAATCTTTAGCGTTGATCCCTGCATTAACATTGCCATGCATATTACCATGCTAAACTCTCTGAGAGTTGTCACGACAGAACTCAATGAACAGATTCAGTGAGTTCATTCGGTGAAGGATTCGTCAGACTGACTCAAATGGTGCGTTGGCAAAACAACGTGCTAAAAATGGAAAGTTTTTCCTTCATGTTTTTCACATAATGTTGTCAAAACGGTCCCCATTCACATGGATCCAAGACACGACTTAGGCTGCATTGACACTGCAGGTCTTGATGACCAATTCCGATTTTTTTGGACGACGTGTTTACATTTCTTTTAAAAGTGACCCGTATCCGATGTGTGCATTTTTCACTCCACTTGGTGAAACAAGCCAAAAATAGCATATATGACATCACAAATCAATTTGAATAGTACGTTGAGTTTAATTTATTGACATGGAATTCATGTAGAAACGTTTTTAATGCAATAGTTACATCTATACACCAAAATAATTATATATCCTAGTACAAATTCTTCAGGACAGCTCCGCTGAAAGCTTGCGAGTGGAATAATACTCAGATGGTAGATATTGTTAAGCATGTCACATCATCAGTGATTGTATATCAAAGGCTGGACATGTTTGTGTGCATTTTATTTTGTGGTTTCAATGGAACGAACGGGACTGAATCGTCTGAGCATGAGCCGTCGTCACTGACAACAGCAGCAACGAGCATTCAGTGTGATTTCAAAAGCAACGCATTTCAGCATCAGACTGCCTTTTATTTAACACAAACGAACGAAATTAATACTCTGCTACTCAACTAGATGTTTGATGTTTCATTTGTTACAGGTATGTCTGTACCGCGAAAGGTTTTAAAAAAACTCACTTTTCAATGACGTAGGAGTCGCATTTACAGGGGAATATCCGATTTGTCCGCTTACACGGCAGGCACAAATGCTCGTATCCGATTCATATCGGATTTATTTCCACATATGAATGAGGCCTGCAACCGATCTGAGAATATCAGAATCCATGTGATTTTTTCCTGCTTACACAGTCGTGGGCCATATCTGATCTGTGCCACACGGGAGGAAAAAAACAAATCGGAATTGGGTCACTTGAACCATACAGTGTAAATGCGGCCTTAGAACGTATTATGCATGCCAGGCCAGTAGTTCATTTTGTAATGAAACACTGTGCGAATATGTAATATTCAAGAGCATAACATCATAGTTTTTCACAAATCTGCATTTTTGTAGTTGCATTCAAAAATTAGTATTTTCAGTAAATGAACAGCTAAACCACATAAGTTCAGTTTTGTTTTGTTGTCATGTAAACACCCCTTCAGTCTTTTTGATTGATTCACTACAAGGATCAGCTTAAGAGTCATTTGCTCTTGAATCAGACTACACTGGTAGCACTATTCATTCATTTATTATTTGAACAAGCTACCACTTTCTATTACTATGTTTTCAGTTTCAACAGCCCTAAACATCACATTTTGGTTGCTCACTTTAACTTTCTTGTTAAAATAGGCGGTACTTGGCTGCAAACAACCTCTGAGATACAACCACACTTCTGGAGAACTGTTCACATATCCATTGCTCTTGCCAAACATCAACTAATGCACCTGGACGCACCAGCAGGAGCCAAAACTCCATTCCTACTTCCATTCTTCCTACCTACCTCAAAACCGGTCAAGGAAGTGACTACAACACCATTCAGATCCCCAACTGGGTGCACAGCTGTGCACCATCCCCTTGTGAAAGAAGAAGTAAATAAAGAACCCTTGTTCATAGAAAACACAAGGCCTGAGAGGTTTCAGTAATAAACATCTGCAACGTCTGGTCTGAAGAATTTGAAAGCACAATGTGGAACTAACCAATTGTACCAACCAAAAACAAAATCTCCTCAGACTTCAGTCTTCTCACCCTCTTTTCACGTTCTTCCCTTATCTTCCGCTCTGGACCTCTATAGATGCGGGGGTCAGATCAGAGGGCAAGAGAGGGGGCATCAGATAAGAGGTCACTGACTTATTTAATGCACTGTTAACACTACTTTCTCTCATGGAAGTCTTTCATGTGCCGGCTGTGTGCGTGTTTGTTTTAGATAGTGGAAAGGGGCTAAGTGATATGGCACGCTGATATAGACCCGACAGCCTGTAAATCATGGACTCTTCCCCTTGAAAGCAGAGAGAACATGGCAGGCAGATGGGGATGTAAAAACTCAAATGCAATTCAGATATCCTGCTTAACCAGACAAAGAATGAACTTTACACTATTTGCAAGACAAGGTTTGTACAGGCTGCATCTTTCAAGCCCCAATTAGAATGAGAAAAAACATAAAACATTGTCTAAATGAAAAGTGGGCTATGTTCCAAATCTAATTTTAAATTTAAGTTACTTGCCGCAGCTCTAAAATCAAATATACTGTAAAGATGTTTGGTCACAGAGACACTTGACTGACATCCAACCTGCACTATATGTGAGTTACAGTGAAGATTTTCAGTTGACTAATGACTAAATTTCAATCAATTATTTAATGGCTACAGAAGATTTGAAAAATAGTGCACAAATTACATGGACTACTTTCATGTTTGTTTTGTTTGTTTGTCGGTCTTTTTTGATAGATTACTTGATAGAAAGTAAGCCATACGCGTTTGGAACAACACCAGGGTGAATGACAGAATTGTAGTTTTTGAATGAACTATTCAAGTCCAAGCCATTCTAAAATAATGCCAAAAAAAAACTGATTACCTTGCCAAAAAGTGATCCATATGCATAACAGACAAATGTCCTCTGTGCTTCACTGTAAACTCTGTCTTGAACCCGAATTAAAATTTTCTGTGAACTGAATTTAGATGAAAGTCATGGTAGACCATAAAATGGAGCAAAATTTGGTGCTTGTACAATTAATGAGAAAAGTAGCCAAGTCTGATTCATGAGAATCTGAACTTTTTAACGAATCAGTTGATCCAGTTCACAAAATCCAGTCTGAATGATTCATTCAAGCTATCATGTGATTTGAGAAAACTTAATGCATGACTCACTTTAATGATCATTTTAGGTTTTTCTTGCATTTGTTTTGTTTTTTTTGAAATGTGAAAGTTAAGTTCACATTTCTTGTATTTGAAAAGAGCGACCAGGACATACTTCGAATTTTTTTCTTCTGTGTTTTATGGAAGAAAGAAAGTCAAACCGGTTTGGAACGAGGGTAAATGATGACAGAATTTTCATTACGGTGTAAACACGTTGCTATAAAGTGTTTTCAGAGCATTTATACCCCTGCTGAAAGCTTTGAGGGGACTGCAGTGCTGCTTGGCCTGAGGTTCTGCTGATCTGAGGCTGGAGTGGAGGACAGGCCTCCAGCTGTTTACAGGATGGAGATGAGTCGAAAACAGATGAACCATAGCACGTGGAGATGAAAAGAGAGGAGATGGAGGAAGAGGAGGAGCGACCAGAGTGAAGAAATCCTTGGAAGGGGCAAAAAGACCTGATACAGAGGGACACGGAAGAGGTCCAGGGAAATCCTCTGAGCGCTGTCTCAGGGCTAATGACATTTTTTCCCCCCTCTCTTTCCTCTTCCTATTTCGATTCACGTGAATGCATAGATTGACATTGTCTTATGCATATTAGCCAGTTAGAGATTTCAGGAAACACATATTTTGTGTACGTGCAAACTTTGGCACTATCTGACTAAATACACCCTCATATCTACAATCATCTGGGCAATATGCCAGGAATTTTTTTTAAAAATGTAAACATTTACTCATTCCTACTGTACAGATGAAAACTATCATCATAATGGAGTATGTTATGGGTGCGTGAGTGTGCAAAAAGCTGAACTGGGAAACAGGCTAGAAAAAACAAGTGCTGATAAAACAGCAAAAGCATTGTACTTAATGGCAAAGTACAATCTAGATTTTATTTTCTGAGGAAAAAGTGAGTTTTTGCAGTGTATGTTTCACTACAATGCTAAATGCTATTATATGGTTGCAAAGTTCAGGTTATTATATTTAACTAAAACCATAAAAAATGTTGCCTGAAATAAGAAATGTTTACTGAATTTTTTTTTTTTTTTTAAAAGGAAAGAAAATGCCTTCTATTTATTTTATTTCAGCCAGTTGCCAAGCAAAATTTCATACAATATTATATAATGCACTAAAATGACTAAAACTAAAAATGAAATAAAATAAAGACATATTTAAACAATATAAGAATAATAAGAATGACAAAATCAATACAAAATTAACACGAACTAAAATGAAAATGGAAAATATGAAAATTTAAAATATGAATAATTCTATAATTGTATCTCAAAATCACTGGCTAAGATGTTCTGAGTGGTTGCTATGTATTACTGATCAGCTGTGCACATCATGGACACACCTGTCTCACAACACAAGGTGGTGCAGTAAAGATCCAAATTTTGATGTTGAGAATGTGTGTGTGTGTGTGAAATGAGCTGAATTTCCACACAGGCTTCTATTGCTTTTCAGCCTTGTTTGATCTAGAGTCCCTCTTTGATGTGAGCTGAGAAACAGGAAGTAAGCGCTGTCCCAAACATCACATTCTCAGAACAAACCAAAAAATGAGAGAGGACACACAAAGACACTGTCACACGAACACAGACCAATAAATGTAAAAGGGTACGTACATTTACCTGGCCATCTTGCCCAACATGCACTTGGTGGATCTGTAAGTTGCCCTGCAAGACAGGAAACAGACATATTCAAATTTCAGCAGCTGCCAGTTTCCATGGATGAGGTACAGATTAATGTCTCACATTTTTGCAAAAGCATTAGAGGACTTTCATGCTGAAAATTTGTTTTGAGCAGTGGAATGGGGAAAAAACAAAGTCACAATGTTAAAAAATGCACGTTTAAAAAGAAAAACAATAGAAATCAAAGCAGTGGAATGTAAAAATGTGTTCTGTGTGAACGGTGTCTTAGATGTACATCTACAGGGTTTTTGTTGCAATAACTATTAAATACAGATCTAACTTAAAATTAACTAGCATTAAATGTTTGTAAACTCATTCTTAAAATGATCATTTTGGCCTCTCCCACCAACTCTACCCAATAATTCATAAGACCATGTCATATTTTTGAGACAATCTGTGGAATTTATATTCAATTCATATGCAATTAAACAATTGTAATTATAAACTAATTTTAAGTACCAAAATTGAAATATTTAGCTCTGTTCAACATGAGCAAAACCACAGGATCTTACCACAAAAAAAAAAAATACTTTTTATTTTTTCATGACAAAAAAAATTAACAGCATTTGAATCCTTCCTCCAGTTTTTGCAGTGTTTTGCATTCCCAACGCTAAATACATTAAACTCTGTTACCCTAGACGTTGAATAAAAAATAATTAAACCAGCATTTCTTCCAAAGTTTATCAATAACGATAAACCAACATTTATCCCAAAAGTCTCCACCGAGTCAGAAAAATGGATTCTAAATGTGCAACTCTGTTACTTCAAATCCTGTTACTCATTGCTGCATAGTTTCTTTAACTTTAAATTAATTTCATGTTTTATTTCTTCTTGTTTTATTTAATCTGTACTGGTAGAAAACAAGGACACAAAAAGTGAGTAACAGGATTGAAATATTGCAATCCTCACAGAACATGAATAGAAAGTGAAACAGCTCATAAATATTTAGTTTGACCACCTGAGATTGGTGATCAACATCTGAAGTTTTTCCACTGACAACTTGTTGAAAAAGAAACATGTACTCTCTATTTCAAAAGAGAATTTCAGACCCTGTTTTGTATCTTACTGATGGAAAGTGTCAGTTACACAACACATAGTTTTTCATCAGGGATAAAACTGCTGCACCACAACAAACTTTCAATCATGTTCCCCATCTGATTATAAAACAAACACACACACACACACACACACACACACACACACACCTGACAAATATCTGGATAAAGGGAAATGATCTTACAACGGCTCATTTCCTTTACAAACTCTCACAAATAAATGGTTTTGATTAGGCGGGCCAAATATATTACAAAGACAGTCTTTGTGGAGGGGAGGTTGGATGAAGTGGCACGCTGTTGCTAAGCTCTGGACTTAAAAACAAACAATATTCCTGCAAATTTACCCAAAACATGAGCACTGAAAGTCTATGGCCATCGCCAGTTTTATTAAAACAGCACAGGAAGAGCTTTTGAACATTTATTCTCTTCTCCTCCCTCGTCTCTCTTCCTCTCAGGATGACGAATGGATCTGATCAAAATAATGTTTGCATATTTGCGGATACCTTTACATAATCCTGTTCAAATCTAGGACACGGAGTACTCAAGAGCCTTAGAAACAAGTACTTTAGAGAAATACCTCTGCCAAAGATTTCAGTTAAATTGGTAGGTCAGGAATAATTATGGATAGGTGGTGAGGTCCTTGAGACCTTCATATGGGAAACACAAATGAGGGGTGGAGAGCCTCAGAGGAAGACAAAGAATGAGGAAACGATGCTCACCTCGCTGTCCTGTGTGATCTGCACCTGTTCGCCCTGTGGCACCTGAGCGATGTGGAGGTGTCCCTGTGGTATCTGTGAACGAAAAAGACACCCAAATGAATGTCATTTCCAATCAAGATATTTGACAATGTAAAGTATGACAATATTATTTAATTGTGCATGTTTAGGATACATAAAATGCTGGCTATGAAATTAGCCATAGCAAGACAAAAATCAAAAACAGACAAAATATAGACAATATATACATTTGCAGTTAAAAGTTTGGAATATTTTGGAAGATTTTTAAAGTTTTTGGAAGTTATGTTCACCAAAGCTGCATTTATTTGCTCAAAAATACATTAAAAACAGCAATACTGTAAAACATTATTACAATTTAAAATAACAGTTTTCTATTTGAAAATATTTAATTTTTCATATTTCATAATTCATTGAATAGAAAGTTCAGAAGAACAGCCTGTTTTTTTTTAGAAATCTTTTGAAACATTATAAATGTCTTTGCTGTTACTTTTGATCTATTTAATGTATCTTTGCTGAATAAAATTAATATAAAATTATATATTTAAAATATATATATATAAAATATTACTTATCCCAAAACTTTGAATGGCAATGTATCACAATGTCCACAAAAATATTAAGTATATATAAATATGCATATAAATAATTATTTAAAAATCTTAGAAATATATGTATATATTATTTAATATTTAATTACAAACATGCACATTACATTGTGTAATAACAATTGAGTAATATATTTCTGTCACAATTTCTTCAAGTTAAACCAAACTTTTATTTTGACGGGTAGCTGTAAAGATCTTTAAGTTTCTGTGTATATAATACGATGATAGTTTTTCTCAAAAGAAATGGTAAAATGCTCATGAAGTGACTCTCAGATCAGTTCTAGAGATGATGTTCATGTATGTGTAGTAAACAAAACCGAGCATCCGTGCTATTCACAGACACTAGTCCATACTTTTGATTTATTAATCCAAAATTTGGCAAGTTCCATGACATTCTGCGTTATACAGTAAATTCCGTTTTTATGACTGGATTCCGCGATTCTGTCTGTGTTTTCCACATCGCAGAAATCATAGGGCCCTACAAATTTACCAATAATGGCAATGTAATGATGTTTTCTAATGATAATCATAACAAAATGACTGGCGTCTTTCAGTAAAGCATTTACTGTATCTAAATTATTATAACACGCCAAATGTATCATGGTTAACCTTGGATGACTTTTTATTCTCGTGTTGCTTGATAGTTCAATACTGCGGTATAGAAACAACACATTTTTCCACAAATAATGTGATGTGCTCCTAAACATTTGATATTACTGGTTTTGTTAATCAGTTTTTTCCGTTACTGCCTTCCCAAAATTCTCATAAAAAAAGTCTAATTTAGGAAAGTTTATACATAAGCGATCATTCAAAACCTAAAAAGAGCGTGTCATTGTTTGCCGTATCTGACAGGCTAAAATTATCGATTATGTGCGAGTGACATGAACTGAACATTCGAGGAGCCAAAGGCCTTGACAAAAGCTGACCATTGAGTTGTTGCCTCCGAGAGTACAACTATTATGGTTCGGTTCAGGGAGATGTTACACAAACAACAGATGACAGATTCGTTTCTGAATCCACCGATGCCAAGAACTCCTCCGCAGATTTAACTCTCCTGATTGTACACTGTGTATTCAGGGTTTTGATTGTGCTGTCACAATGTATGCAGATCATATTTCGGATGGTGTGTCGGGGTGGAGATGACCTCATGCAGCTGTGAGAGTCAGAGATCATGTTTAGGTCCTCATGATCGGGCACAGCGGAAACTCTGCTGTTAAAGCTCCATTAAACGCTTACAGGGGATTGACTTTTCCTCTGAGTACCAGAGTTCAGTGAGACCCAGGCCTTCTTACAGAGCGATCAGGAGATGTTTGAGTGTGTTTATGCATTTGTCTGCGCAGCTGAGACAGATTTGAGATGAATGGGTATGTATGCATTGTTACAAGATGTGTGGTCTTGCAAATGCCTGAATTAAGTAAGATATTTACGTTTGGTGAAAAAAAGTGGTGGTTGACCATGGTTGCTATGGCACTGCATACTGGCCTATGGCAAAAGAGCCCACCTTGAACTCCAAGAACCTCTTAAACTGTGCTCACATTGTAAAGGCATTTAAATAATTATAATATAATAACAAAATCAAATAATTATAAAATGGTAAGAGGCATGCTTGACAATTTTAATTATAATTAATACAAATTCAAATTTTATTTTTATTAATAATACATTTTTGCTGAACTTTAGCTTTGGGTAAACTTAAAAACTTGCAAAGAATAATTGCTGGACCACCTGTGTTTTTCTTTCCAAATAATCCCAAATATATAGTCACTATCTATATATCTATCTAGAACAAATAAACGAGCGAACAAACAACCAAATTATACATAGAACGATAGAACGATGGAAAGACAGATAGATAGAACGATAGAAGATACATAGATAGATAGATAGATAGATAGATAGATAGATAAGCAGACAGACAGAACGATAGATAGAATGATAGTACGATAGATAGAATGATAGAACGATAGATAGATAGATAGATAGATAGAACGATAGAACGATAGATAGAACGATAGAACGATAGATAGATAGATAGAATGATAGAACGATAGATAGATAGAACGATAGAAGATAGATAGATAAGCAGACAGACAGAACGATAGATAGAATGATAGAACGATAGATAGATAGACTTGAGTCATGATTCACGGTGCTGCAGTTTAATGTATTAGTGCTGTCAAACCATTAATCGCATCCAAAATAAAAGTTTTTGTTCACATAATATATTTATGTGTGCTCTGTATATTTATTATGTATATATAAATACACACATGCATGTATATATTTAAAAAAAATATGTTATGTTTTTATATTAAATATATTTATATATTAATATAAAATATAAGAATATAAATATATAAATGTATATACATGTAAATATTTTCAATATATATATTGTATGTGTGTGTATTTATATACACATAATAAATATATACATATATATTACGTAAAAAACAAACTTTTATTTTGGATGCAATTAACTGCAATTAATCGTTTGACAGCACTAGTATATTTATATATATTTGTGTGGGTTGGCCTGTTGGATGATGATATGATTATACTCACAACTTGCACCTGTCCGTCTTCTCCTATACGGTGGATCTGGACTTGCTGTGCGGCTCCAGCCAGAGCGTAGTGCAAGGCCTGCTGGGTAGAGGTCTCGATAGCCGATGTCTCTGCAGCCGAGACTCCATCTGTTCAAGGACACACATAAACAAGTTCATAACACAGTCCAACTATGTGGGTCAAACCAGAAACTAGAGAGACTGGGTCAAACCGTGTCAAACAACTGCTTTCAATAACAGGAGATGCTGCATTGTAACTGCCAAACACACAAACACACACACTTAAGCAAGACAGAGATAAAGAGCGAGACCACAATCTGTCCTCCATCATGATTTCGGTGCAATCAGACAAACGCCCATTTGCTCACACAGCCGCAGGTCACATTCTCTGCGATATTTGAACATGCGCAAACCCAAACAAATGTAGAAGAGAACATATGATAAACAAGGTTCTCACAGACGGAGAGAAGTGAAAGAGTTCACATACACACACCCTGAACTTGAGGAAAATCCCTTCCGACTGCTGCTGGACAGGATCCAGTGCATCTGCCAGATTAGAGCGTGTTTATACAGCGTAAACGATCTCAAAATACACAACAAGGGCTCTCGACCTAGCAGCCCAAACGCTCTCGTGCCCTAAAACTGTACGTAAACCCAACCCCTTTAGTCTAAACAACGAGAATTACCGACATGCTACAACAGCCCAGACGCTTAAAACACACACTCACCGCATTTCTGATTAAAGGTCGCCAAGTCGTGCATGGAAAAAAAACAGTGCGGGTGTTCATTTACAAAGTTGGAGTGATTTTAAATCATAGCGAAGGGCATATTAGTGGGCTAACGTTTCTTAGAGGAAAAAGCACAGAATGTGACAATGCCGCACTGTTAGTGCAATGTGATCTGAGACTACGTAGGGTCTTCCCAAGGTTGCGGATGAAAAGTAAACCGGATTCAATTTTTGCATCTGAAAGATCTCCAGACCAATTTGTCCTTCAGCTTGCTAGTTTTCACGTCTTGGCTGCTATTGGTTTAGCAATGCCCATATAAAACAAAAACATGATGACAATTAAATCACAGCCTGATAATGTGTCTGAGGATAGTTGTTTGATGAAAATGCTGCATACTGAATTTTGCTGGATTTCTGGCCTGGCAGTTAGCACACATGCTAACAAACACGGTATGGTAAAGTTAGCAAATGTTTTGACATAAACAGCTTTGATAAGTCTACAAAAACAATCAAAAACACAGTGTGATACTGTATCTGAAGATTGTTTGATGAAAATGCTTCATCTTATAAAATTGGTTGAATTAAATAAAAGAGCTTTGCTAATTCTCAAAAAAATCAAAAACATGGTAAAGTGTATGAAGATAGTTGTTTGACAAACGTTATCAAAGTTTAAATAAATATACAAAATTTTGTCAGATCCAAGATATAACGGTTAGCAACCATGCTATAAAATATGGTACGGTAATGTGTGCGAACAAACGCCTTCTAATTGAAACTCCTCTTTTTAGTTCGTTTTTTAGCAGTTAATGCACATACTTAAAAATATGGTATTGGAATGTTTGCAAGCAAAATGGCCATTTGACCAAAATATAACTGCTTTTTCAAAGAAAGAATTTTGTCAGATCCATTGCCTCGTGGTTAGCGCACATGCTGAAAATACGGTAACATATGCAAACAAATATGGCCATTTCACCAAAAAGTGCCTAATTATTAGTTAACAAGTAGCCTTTTTTTGGTCAACTGGCCAATTCTCTGCTTATTAAGTGTTTAAAATGTCCACAAAATGATCCACAGTCTAGCGGTTAGCTTAAAAACATGGTATGGTAGCAAAGGCTAACCAACATTTGGCCAAAACGGTGCTACTTGTAAAATTTAAATTCATGTTCTAGTGTGCATTTAGATGCATTATCTAACAGTCAGCAACCATGTTTGTATACTTGGTAAGGTAATGTATTGCGAACAAAGGTTGTTTGACGAAAACATGAAACATACAGAAATTTAAATTCTTGTTTTAATATAAGCAAACAAAATTGGTTGTTTGACCAAAACAATGGCATTTATTAACTTAACTGCATTTATTAAATGGTATTTATTAACTTAGCCATTTTCGCCTTTATTATGATAGGACAGATCAGAGCTGGGGGAGAGAGATGGGGGACGGGATCGGGAAAAGTCCTCGAGTTGGGATTCAAACTCAGGACACCCCTAGGCGCAACAGTGCTGTATGTTGGCGCGCTGCTCACAAGGCTATCGTGCCGATGCCATTTATTAACTTAACATACAGAATATGGTCAGATCCATGGCCTAGTGCCTGTTGCACATTTATAAATATTGTATGCTAATATGTGCTAACAAAAACTGCCATCTGAGCAAAATATTACTGCTTATTAGATATTCAAAATATCAAATGATCTGTGCAAGGGGCCTTAAGATAACCAGAGGCCCCTGGGCTACAGCATTACTTTAGGCCCCTCTATCCCAGATTAATGTGTTTTTTTGTTTTGTTTTTTTTTAGCTTCCTGACGATTATGTCCAATTAAAAAAAAATATTCTTGTTGGTATGCCAGTTAACATTTACTACACTGTTCTACGTAAAATGTGAATATAAGTGAACATGCAAATTCACTCTTTGCCAGAAGGTGGCGCTTGTGGAACAGCAGAATCATAGCCATTACATAAACACATACGTTATTACAGGCATTATAGGGAGGTCATATGAAAAGAAAATGGCATCAAAACTTACCTGGCCAAAATGTGAGTTCACAGGTATGATTTAAACACCATAAATTACACAAAACATTAATTATTGATCACCAGTAGATCAAAATTATCTCTTGGCAAGTTGCCATAAATGTGGGCTATTTGGTGATTGCTAACTGTTTTTTATTTTTAAACATACCGTGGTTATATCTAATTAATTGAATCACAGCCATTTTTTATTTAATCAACATCTAAGCAATACGATTCCTGTTTTTCCATCCCCGAATTTTAAACCTCCTAAAATTAAAACCGAGACTAATGGAACACAGTAACGTAGTTAAAAATTACGTCAGCTTTAAAACGTTTTTAAAATAAATACAGAATTGTACAAGCTATGGCAGGGTGTGCGGCTTATTTTCTCCATGCCTACGCATCAAAAATAAGATATTTTAGTTCTCGGATGGAAACACTTTGTTCCTTGCATTTGCAATAGACCACATGTTCCTCTCACTCTGGTTTGAAAGAAGGCCGAGCACCAGGTGGCTTGTTCATAAGCTAATAGTTTAATCTACCACGCAGGGCGGCCTATTCCAGCTGGACTGAAGGAGGTGAAGCAATCGTAAGTGTAGGGAGCATTGTGACGAACCAATACAGGATATTTGGGTTAGTCCGAAACGGGTCAAAGGTGAAGGCCTGCGGATCTCTGAGAGGAAGGAACAGGACGTGAGGCGTTGTTCTGAGATTAGAACCAGCTGTTAGATGAGGAGAAATCAGTCACAGAGTCTCTCTCTCGCACACAAACATCAACACTTGTGCGCAACGTACACATGACTTTTGCGCCAATGGATGTGAGGTTATATACATAGCTAATTCGATAGGGAACTAACATATGGAACAACAACTGCATGTTCTCTCTCGCAGCATATGTTTATGTTCAATTGAACACAAACCAGCTGCAGCCTAGACACTTAGCATCAAAATCAAAGACAAACAGGGTTTCGCAAGAGACAAAATTGGCGGGATAGGACGCAAGGGTTCATACCTGAGCTGCTTTGCGAGGCTGGCGTTCGTCGTGAGAAACTCTTAACCGCCAAACTCTGTCCTCGCTGCTTTCGGCGCCAAGCCGTACGACACTTGGAGTCAATGCTCTGCTTGATGCGATACCAGTCGGATTCGGTAATTGCGAACTTGTGGAACAGGTGACCTGGTTACACATGGACAGAGACATTGCAAGCGTAATAAAATCAGTCAGGAAATAAGGGAGGAAACACTGATGTAATATTTAGTCATACATTTATGCTGTAAGCAAATAAACTCGTTGCACTTTGTAGCAGAAATAAACACAGCTCTGGTACAGATCATTGAGTCGAGTTCATTCGCTTTAGCCACTGTTAAGTGGGGTTTGTCCATGCAAAATTGCATTTAACATTCCTCGTATTCATTTTACCCTCACTAGCTCATTCCTCGATGTTAATTATGGCCGGTTGCACGAATTGACCTACATATTGGCATGGCGCGAGTTGTTGTGAATGAGAACGGTTAGAAGCGCTTCTAATTAGCTCATGTGGGGAAAATAAGTCTGATGCCAGATGCAGCAGAACCACAGCTGAGCTACTTGAATGATTTGAATTAGACAGGACAGAACTGAGATTAATTAAACTGATTCATATTGCTAAACTAAACTGAACAATCAAATATCTGATTTGTCACAGAGAGGGCTGGGAACGAATAGGCTTCAGAATTGGGAATTAAAAAACAAAAACCGAACCGAATTATGTTTGATTCTTTTCATTGTATTTAAAACACACTGCAAAACCAGTGTAGTCTGATTCTGGAACAAATGACTCTTATGAACTGGTTCTTTTTAGTGAATCAATAACCAGTGTAGTCCATATCCTAAACTAAGGAAGTTTATGAGCCAGTGCTTGTAGTAAATGAAAACGTTATAGCGCATTTGGTATAATCAGATTCCTAAACAAATGTTTTGTATGAACTGATTATTTTTAGTGAATCAATACCATACAGCGCAATCAGTGTATTATGATCCTCAAATTAATGGTTCTTATGAGTTAGTTATTTTTATAAAGTCAAAACCGAATTCAATATAGCCCAATTCTTGAATGAATGACTCATATGAGACGATTCTTTTTAGTGAATCAAAAAACATACTGTATAGCACAACCAATTCCTAATCAAATGACTGACTCTTATGAGCCGGTTCTTATTAGTGAATCAAAAACAAACAGCACAACCAGTGCAGTCCTACTCCTAAACAAAAAGTTATTTTAATGAATCAAAACCTTACCAAGTAACAAATGTGGTTTGATTCCTGCACAAAAGACTCTTAGGAACTAGTTCTTTTAAGTGAATCAAAAACACTCAGCACAACCAATGCAGTCCAATTCTGAATCTAATGAGCCAGTAGTGAATCAAAACCTTAATGCACAATCAATGTAATCCGAGTCTCAAATTAATGAATCTTATGAGACAGATCTTTTTACTGAATCAAAAACACACAGCACAATCACTATAGTCTGATTCCAGAATGAATGACTCTTCTGAGTCAGTTATTTTATTGAATCAAAATTTTACAGCATTGACAAGTGTTGGTTCAGTTCCTGCACAAATAATTCTCATGAGCTGATTCTTTTAGCGAATCAAAACTGTGTATAATTAGATTCCCAAATAAATGGCTTTTATGAACTATCAAAACCATAGCATGCAATCAGTTTTAATGACTCTGATTAGCCGATTCTTTTTTAGTGAATCAAAAACATCCAGCACAACCAGTGTAGTCTGATTCCTACACAAATCATATTAGCCAGGAATCAAAACCTTACAGCACTGGCAACAGCAATCAGTACAGTCTGATTCTCAAACAAATGACTCTTAAAAACTGGTTCTTTTTAGCAAATCAGAACCATACAGTGCAAATTAGTTTAATCTGATTCTCTTGAATGACTCTCATGAGTCAGTACTTTTAACCAAATTAAACACAAATATATTACAACTTACACACAGTATGTAAGGCACTTAAATTAATGTAGTTACAAACTGGCTGCTCATACAAAAACAAAGAATCATTAACTGCATCATCAAGGAATCAGAATCATTTTGAGGAATCAGAAGTACGATTCACATACTGTAAATCTTAATTGTTCTGTTCTTCTGGAGGTTTTGCTCAGACTTACATCGGATGCCGTAGATCATGAGCGGGTCCAGCTGTTTCTTGCCGTGCTTCCCCTGTCCGGAGAGGTTGGAGACGGCCTGCACCTCGCGGTGGAACAAGTAGTCCAGCAGCGTCAGGGCCATCTTCTCTGCCGTGCGACAGTTGGTGCTGATGTGCAGCATGTCCGCTGAAGATACCGGACAGCGCACACGCATCTCAGGGTTGTTCTCATCACCCAGCCACGTTCCTGCCGGATAGTCCTCTACAGAAGAAGGAGAAAAATAAACCGCTGTTACAGAAATATTTTTGCAAATATACAGTGACTTACCACTGCAATTTATAGGAGTTATGTAACTATGAAGCTGTATGGGAGGATAAGCACAGCTCTGGTGGATGGGAGGATATTTAATATAAATAACACTACAACTAAATAGTGTTTTAAAGTTTTTATATATATGTGTGTGTGTGTGTGTGTGTGTGTGTGTATATATATTTTCCAGAATAAATTAAATTATATCATATTATATTGCAGTACATTATATTACACAATATTGAATATATTTTTGCCACATTCAAAAATTCTAAATTTTATTTTTTCCCCCTTTCTATTATATGACAGATATTTGGGTTTGTCAATTTTTTTATTAATTTACAAAAAAATAAAATCTGTATTTTCTTTTTTTTTTTTTTTTGCGTGGTAAAATTAATTTATATTATATTATATTACAAAATAAATGGATATAAATACAAAATTGAAATATAACAAAATATAAATATTAGAGAAAACTCAAAAAACTGTTACGTTGAAGTACTAAAATGAAATATTTAATAAAAACTAATAAAAATGACAAAAGCACATAAAATCTTTAAAACTTGAACTAAAATTTAAAAAGCCAGTTGAATATTATAATGCTATGTAAATAATACTAAAATAACACCACTCATTATGTATAAAAAAAGATACACATTATTTAATTAACTATTCAAATATTTTCCAGATTGTTTTTTAAAAATGTATATTTGCTTTTTGCAATGAGAATATAAACTCTAATTATTTAACTTTTTTTTAACTTTTCAAACATATTGTCCATATAATATTACTCTTAACATTTTTCTCACACAGTATAAATGTCTTTATACATGAAAATATTTAGCTGCCTTTATATTTTAGGAAGATGCACCTTTGAATAGGAGCAGCATATTTGATATTTGGCATCAAAAAGATTGTAAACCCCTGATCTAGAGAGCAAATAATTGTGCAAGCAAGATATAACGTATTTTTTTCTGTTTGGTGTGGTTCGCTTTCACACTGCCCTTTTTGCAAGTCAACCAGAAATTGTAAACAAAACCACACGTGTGCTAAGGTGCCATTCATTGGACAGAAATTGTCAAGCAGGGAAAAACAGGCTAATCATGGAGATCTTTCGTAGTGCAATTTTTATTCTTTTACTGATTTGCTGTCATGAGATAAAAACGCAATATGAAGAAACTTATGAGCATCATATGAGACAATGTCTTACAATGTTGTAATTATGACTGGCCAAAAATAAAATCTACAGATATGAAATACTTAAAGCATATCAAAATGTTAGTTTAAACATTTAACCTAGATAAATGCGCGCTATTAGGCGCATATCCAATCGTTTATGCGGAGAGTGGAAGCTGAAGCGCGCTTCAGGACATTAGTGGAAACAAATTAAATATGCTGTAATTGTTGCTCATACAGGTAAGAATAATAAATTGTTCGGAACTGTATAGGGTCTATTTTTATTTGTGTGCACTCACAATATCAAGAAAACGTGTTTTTCTAAAATAAAGAAAACTAATAGGATGCGATTGCCGTCCCGGTCTTGAACAGGAGCACTTCACAAAAATTTACCGTAACTCAGTGAATATTTTCCTTACAGACATGATGAATATATCTATAGAAAGCTTTGAATTACTACAAAACGAAGACTCTTTCATTATAATCCGTAAAGATGCATTTCTTTCTAAAGGCGTCCAATGAGGAGATGGAGAGTCAGGATTTTTAACTTCATCTTTGTGACACTGACTCAGAAAACACTAGTTTATTAATAAATAATTCAAATATCTCCATACTATTTCCCCCAGACACATTCATTGTAACTTTTGCTGGGGCTTTGCGGCAAGCTTTAGCCTATTTAGTGTGCTCATGTCACGTTTCTGTGCGCCATGGTCACGAAAACTCATAATATGCACACGTTTTTAAGCATTGCGGTTTAAAAACAAGTGATTTAAGCGATTGAAATGCAAACAACAGCACTACACTCATTGCCAAAAATATCGGCACCCTTGGTAAATATGATCAAAGAAGGCTGTGAAAATTAATCTGTATTGTTGATCCTTTTGATCTTTTATTTAAAAAATTCACAAAAATCTAACCTTTCATTGGATAATAAGAATTTAAAATGGGGGGAAATATCATTAATTGTAAATAAATGTTTTTTTGAAATACACATTGGACAATTATTGTCACCCCTAGAAATTCTTAGGAGTAAAATATCTCTGAAGTATATTCCCATTCATATTCACAATTTTGAGCACTCCAGGGTGATTATGAACATGAAATTATCCAGCCATGGCTTCCTGTTTCACCGAAATATATATCAGGAGGGAAAACAAAGCACAAATTCCCTTAATCATCCATCACAATGAGAAAAACCAAATAATATATTTCTGATGTACAGCAAAAGATAATTGAGCTTCACAAATTAGTGAAGTGGCTTTAAGAAAAGAGCTAGAGCAGTGAAAATTCCCATTTCCACCATCAGGGCAATAATTAAGAATTTTCAATCAAAATAAAATGTTATGAATCTGCCTGGAAGAGGACGTGTGTTTATATCGTCCTAATGCACGGTGAGGAGGAGAGTTTGAGTGGCTTAAGACTCTCCAAGGACCACAGCTGGAGAATTGCAGAAAATAGCTGAGTCTCAGGGTCAGAAAACCTTAAAAACCTACATCACCACATGTTGTTTGGGAGGGTTTCAAGAAAAATTCTCAGAGCTCATCCAAAAACAAACTCCAGCATATTCAGTTATCAGACACGACTGGAACTTCAAATGGGACTGGCTTCTATGGTCAGATGAAACTAAAAAATGAGCTTTTTAGCAGCAGACACTCAAGATGGGTTTGGTGAACACAGGGATAAAAAGTACCCCATGTGTACAATGAAATATACTGCTGTATTTTTGATGTTGTGGGCCTATATTTCTGCTGGAGGTCCTGGACATCTTGTTTAGACACATGGCATCATGGATTCTATCAAATACCAACAGATAAAAAATCAATAAGTGACTGACTCTGTTAGAAATCTTATAATGGGCCATGTTTGGATCTTCCAACCGTACAATAATCCAAACACAAAACTCAAAAACAACACAAAAATGGGTCACTGAGCACAAAACCAAGCTTCTGCTGGCCGTCCCAGTCCTCTGAACTGAACCCTGTAGAAAATGAGTGGTGAACTGAAGAGAAGCAGCACCAACATGTAGCTGGGAATCTAAAGGGCCTGCAGTGATTCTGGATGAAGGAATGGTTTCTGATCTCTGGTCAGGTGTTCATAGGAGAAAATTTAGAGCTGTTAAACTGGCCAATGTGTATTAGAGAAAAACATTTATTTCATAATGATATTTCCCTCAATTTTAAATTCTTATTATCCAATGAAAGGTTAGATTTTTGTGAATTTTTAAAATAAAAGATCAAAAGGATCAACAATACAGATTAATTTTCACAGCCTTCTTTGATCATATTTACCAAGGGTGCCGATATTTTTGGCAATGAGTGTATATGTGCCAGCTGTGTGTTTTCGGAGCGTGCTTTCTGCAATTAGATCGGATCGAGGCCAGTTCATATTCACACCTTAAACGAACCGTACCAGAGTTCGTTTGGAAGTGGACCGAGACCACCTCAATTGTTTGGTCTGCACCCGAGTGTGATTGCTGTATTCACACCTGCCCAAAAGACCCGCACCAAGAGGGGAAATCGAACCAAACAAGACAGGTGTGAATACACCCTTAGACTACTAGTAATCCCAAATATCTGTGGAGGGGCGAGAGCAAGTCCCTCAATGTCTGCTGAGCTTACAGACCTAAATTCTCAGCTCAGAGCAAATGCAACAGTGTCCCCTACTGGACATTATTTGTCACCAAACAAACACTTCACAAGCGCATTACTGGTTTAGACCAGAGACTCTAAAGTCTTTATTTGGCCAAAAATGCTGGCATGCCTGAAAATGATGATTGAAGTTCAACAGTGAGACCGTCACATTTCTTTTCCACATAACTAAGACAGGAAATATTACATATCCAGGAATGTGTTCTCATCACGAATGCTCTCAAGAGAAATATTGTGACATTGGCATAATTTGTCTCAAAAATGATTTAAATAGGCATTTCTGTTAAATGTTTGTGTGTGTGGTAAGTGTCAAGCATTGCTTCGGCTATAGTTTGACGGGGTTTATTATGGTTTATCATAGACGTGGGTTTCTGTGTCTCGTCAAAGCGGGTGTGTAAATATTATGTTAGGGAGTAAAATTTGTCAGGTCAAAAGGTAAGCTTAAAAAAAATGTGTGGACCTTTTACATTTAAAATAAATATATAAATGAAGATTAAGAATATAACATAATAAATTTACATTTTTATAAACCAAATCTGGACAAAACAATGATCAATATTTTGCAATATAATAATAAAAATAGCAAAACAAATTCAGTTTTGTCCCACATCAGTCTTTCAGTAACAGGCAGCTGTACAAGATGGCCATATATTTGTAATACAAATAAGTATATAATTAATATATAGCCCAGTATTCATAATATAATATAATATTACATAATATAATACTGTATAATATAATATTCTAGGAAATGCACATTTCTAACAAAATTACAAAAACAAAATAAAAAATATGGATTAAAAACTTATAGGCAAACCAAAATCTATATATTATTATATTATTATATATTTTAAAATCAGACAGAAAATGTTCACATTTAGAACATTATAATGTAGCAATAATAATTTTGTAATATAATATAATATAATATAATGTTATGTAATGTAATATAACAATAAAACTGATAAATTGATGAATAAATAACACATTTATATGTAATTAAAATATGTAAAATTCAGAATATTTCAATATAGCATAATATACTATAATATTCTATAAAATACTATAAATCTAGCAATAAATCTAACAAACTTTATTTAAAATAAAATAAAAAAGGACATGGAAACATACATAAAAAATGAGGAGAAAAACTTTATATATGGTATAAATTAAGGTATATATGCTTTATATAATATTATAAACATATACATATACACATATATGTATGTATGTGTATATATATATATATATACATATATATATATATATATATATATATATATATATATATATGTATGTATATATTAAAATGCAGAATGCTTGAATATAGCAAAACAATTTTCAACATTTTGTAAATAAATAAAATGAAAGACATTGTAAAAATGTTGTCAAGCAAAAAGAGTGAATAGCAGCTGTATAAGACGGCCACATGACAAAAATGCTGCACAGTTTGCTAGATTAAAGGGATGACATATTTTACCCCACTCCTCTACATAAAAACAATAGACGAGGTTATAGAAAGGGGAAAACAACACAAACAAACAAAAGCAAAGCCTTTAAAGAACCAAATGTACCATTCGTTGACTAAATATCATCACGAACAGCTGCGAACGAGTGAATATTTGCGGAGGAACGTCTTTGAACTAACCAAGCTAACCCAGACGCCACTCTAAAACAACCCAGTCAAATAATAAGAAAAGCAAAAGCAGAAGTTAAGCAATCAAAACAAACCCTTTAATCCCAGACCTCTTCCAGACCAAAGATACAATCCTAATCACGGACGGCTAGACGTTTACAAAACACACATGGTTTGCTGGTGTAACAAGCTTTTTTTAGTGTCCAGGGAGTAATAGTGTATAGTCAAAACATGTTTTTATTATTAATCAATAATAGTTGAGCACACTTTGATTTCACTAACCAAAGCCTATTTTTCTCTGTTCACACTTCTAAGATTTCAAAGTTTTCCCGCGACATTTCTATGCTTCAACGTTACCCAACCACAGAGACAAAACACATGCGAGCCATAAATATGCTATTATCTTATTTGTGCAGATGCATTTCAAAGATCTCCATGTCTTCAAACCTTTTCAATAATTGTTCAAATTTGTTGCTCTTCTTGTGAGGCCATGTTTGTGCTAAACTCAAAACAAATGGTTTCCCACTGGCTTGTAAAAATGATATCCTTTAAAGTCGCCATAAAATCAAAATTGGAATTTTTTCTGGCTTTTAGATCTTCTTAGCTTTGGGGAAATGTATATGCTAGTCTACTTTTAACATTGACAAAGCTAGCTTTTAGTAGAGGTTAAAGTGCCCCTATTATGGATTTTTGAAAATTACCTTTCATGCAGTGTGTAACACAGCTCTAAGTGAATGAAAACATCCTACAAAGTTTTAAATCTGAAAGTGCACCGTGTATAAAGTTATTGTCTCTCAAAAGAAAGAGTTTTTAAAACGAATTTTAAGCCGTTTCATGCTGACGTCAACATGAAACATTAGCATATTGCCCGCCCACTTGTTGCCACTCGGTGCCGCTTTTGGAGTGTTCAAAATAGCTGTTTCCCCGGTAACGGCTGAACACAAAGCAGCACTGCCCTCTGCTTTAAATGAAATCGACCGATCGGACCAATCACCGCAGATTAGCGTCACGCAAAGGAGGGGTTTGGAAAAATGAATCACTGAGCGAATTGTTTGGGAGTCGTTGAGCAAATAAGGTAAAAAATAAATGCATATTTTAAGAAAATGAAAGTGTTTTTTGACCTTGCACGCATGTCAACCTGTTGTTGGGGACTCCCAAAACCAAAATATGAACCTTTCATAACCCATAATAGGGGCACTTTAAATTTACTGTCTTTCTCTTCTGGAAAACAGACTGATAATGTCAATGGCTTATTCTGCAGCACAATGATTTTCGTCCAATCAGATTCTCTCTATACTGACAATGTCCCGCCTTCAAGAACGTATGGAGCTCAAGGACCAAGCTTATAGACCTGTTTTACAGATTGTGATGACCGGTTTCCACAGTTATTAACATCCTTAATCTAGCAGCTTTTTGTAATTTAGTGAAAAAACGCCATGTACATTTAAAATATTATTCTTTGTTTTCTTGCCTTGGTATGAAATGTGAATTTTTTTTTATGTTTTTCTTTTTGTATTTAAATTTTTAAAAAGTACATTTCTAACAGTATACTTTGTGTGTCACTACCTTAGCATTTTTTTTTTTTTTTTTGTCTTTTTTTATATTTAAATTTTTAAAAAAATGTTAACGTTTTTCAATTTTTTAAAAAAAATTTATGATTTACATTTATAGCATTATGCTTTGTGTTTTATTATATTTTATTTTTTTAATTTTTTTAATTGTTTAAAAAAATTAATGTACATCAATAATATTATACTTTGTATTTTATTATCTTGGTTTTTTTTATCTAAAACAATTTATTTTATTTTATTTTTTTATTTAAAAAATTCATATACAATGTTATACTTTGTGTTTTATTGCTTGATTTTTATAATAAAAAAAAATTACACACATTTATAACATTATACTTTGTGTTTAATTACCTTGAGATTAAATAGAAAACTTGTGTGTGTGTTTGTAATACAAAGGCTGAGGGAGTGACAGCAAATTTGACATTTTCTTACTTCTGACCAACGTAATCAATTTTATTTTCCTCTTTTGGAAAGTCATACATACGTAAATATCAATTATCATACATAAATATCTTGGATTTATTTATTTATTGCTATTGAAGCAAATGGAAACGCTTCTGCTTCTGAGAACTGGAAATGTGACAAGGGTCCACTGACTACGTTAAAAAAGGTCCTTTATGTCCTATCAAAGCTTCCTGCATTAACAAATTCATAAGGGATTTTTGTGCACAAATAAATGCATATGTGACTGTAATCATCATAAGAGAAATTTTAAGACAAAACATGATCCTCGTGTGAATCTTACCCTCTGAGTTGAGAGTGATGAGTGTTACATTGTTGGTATTCTGAGATAAAGGCTGGCCGCTGTTGGACACCGAGTCGCTCGTTTCAGAGCCGCTCTCCTGATCCTCCTGAATCTCTTCCTGGACGGGGACCTTCAGTACGATCGTCTTCTGTCTTCCTCGCCCAACAGTACTGCAATGAAAACATAACACAAATTACACCGAGAGATGTTATGGAGAGCCTGTGCAACAGATCCAGAAACTGTCTCCTGTATATATCTAAATACACCATGCAAACATTTTTATTTATTTTATGCACAAAAGCACAGTCTGCGGCACTCACTTGCTGAGCAGGTTCTCTAAAGAGTCTGAGGCGCGCGGTGAAGTCTCCTCCCGCGTCTTCGGCCGGTCTCCACTCACTATAACATTTGTCTGAGGAACAACACTGACAGCAAACACTCACTGTTACGGTCTCACACTGGTTCTCAAATGGTGGGTCGCAACACAAAAAAGCCTGTTCTAATAATAATAAATAGGGATGCTCAATATATACCAATACCATAGCTCTAATATTGATTAAATATTTAATTGTGCAGATAATTTACTCTGTTTTTACATTTAGATTACCTTCATCACTCAAAGTCAAGCTTACAAAAACATAATAAAAATACTACTAATAATAATAATTTAGCAACACTGTTAAATGCAAATCTTAGTTTTAATTTTTTTATTTATTTAGGGTATTGAATTTTAATAGCAGCCCGCTTTTGAGTGTCCAGCATAACAAGAAAGAAATGATCAGCTTTTTTATCAGTATCAGACTAAACATCTAATAATACATAATAAAATTACATTAAAAAAATGCACCATTTAACTTTGTATAGTTAGGAAGGAAAAAAATTAATTTCCTTATTAACTTTGATAAGGAGTAGAAAAAAACTTCCCATAACTTTTGTTGTTGATGTTAAAGGTGAGTATTACATAATTGTGGCATAAATGCATTCTCATTTTATGTTTGATATTGAGACCATTAGTGAAAATTTGCCATGATTATTTTGTAAACATTTCCAAGGAAAGTGTAATATTGTATATTTTAAGCCACCACAAGATAATATATAAAATATACATTTAATCATTAATAAATAATGAATATTAAAAATATTTACTAAATGTATATCAAAAAATATTTTAATATCAATAAATACACCGAAATATATATATATATATATATATATATATATATATATATATATATATATATATATAATGTATTAAGTAACTATTAATATTGATAAATATTAATACAATAATAATTTTTGTTTATTTCTACACGATAACTCATTTTTACAATCTAGGTCCTGAAGCAGATGAGAAGCACAGCTAAATAAAACACATGCTCTTATTTTAAATGGTGTTGGTGGCTCATGGGAAGTCTATGCAGTCATGCAGATCTTCAAATATTCCCAAATAAAGACCAACTGGACATGATTTTACAATTCACCATGAAGTGATTTAATCAGTATGTAAATTCAATCTCAAGATGCTGCTCTGTGTGATCAGGTTTGAATGAACGGTGAAGCATCTTCAATAAATGAAAAAACAAGCCCATGCGCTGTTGTATAAAACATCCGGCCATCATCTGTGGTCCCCTTACCAGCGTACTTTGTCGCAGGTCTGAGTGGCTCCAAACGGGGACCCCGACACCATGGGGACCTGGATGGTCGACTGGTTTTTCCCCATCACTGTGTCCAGCTTCTCGACTAAACCTCGACAGGTGGCCTCAAGAACCTGCAGCTTGGCCTCCATGCTGTCCAGCCGCTGGCAGATAGCCTGACTGATGGACAGCAGCATCGACTGTTAGAGAAACACACAAACAAAACATGATTACAGCCAACGTCCACGCTGATAATCTGGACCAGATTTACTGATCATCTCTAATCACCTTAATAGAGGTTTCTTGGCTAATGTCCAGCCTTGCTCGTTTCCTGCCTGGTTGATCAGCGTCTTCATTATTCTCCAGGACATCTAGTTCAATTAAAAAAAATTAAAAAACATTGTAGAAAACCACAAACACTAGCTGCAGTTTTTTATTGATTCAGAGGAGGACCCACCTGTTTGATGTCCTTCATGATTCAAATCTGCCACTGCGATCTGGACTATCTCCACCAAATCTTGCTCTGACATCATTCAAACCTGCGTTTCAGAAAGACAATCGAGAAATCATCGAGAAATAAGTGCGGGCTGCTTGTGTCATATCAATAAGGGTTATTACTGTCAACTAAAACCAAAACTAAAACCAAAAAACAATTTCTGGTAGTTGCCAAAGCAACAATTCTCATTTTCATTTAGTTTAAACAATTAAAACTAAAGATTATATAAAAATGAATAAAAACTATATAACAATTATCTATCCGTCTAAATAAATAAATAAATAAAAATGACAAAAACACAGAACAGAATTACTAAAACTTCACCTAAAATTTAAATGAAATCAGAAAATACAAAAACAACCGACTTCAAAATATGAAAAAAAAAATTATGTAAATAAATATATAAATTAATAATATCTCAATGATACTAAATTGACACCGATATCAATGTTATATGAATTATTTGCTCTTTTTTTTCTCATTATTTTGGGAGGGATTAGCTATTTTCATTAATTTCCATCATTTTCATGGAAAGTGTTTTTAATATTATAATATTTATATGATAAGCTACTACAAGGTAAATGTGTGATTTTTACATGCAGGCACCGTTGTGTCCTTGCCAAAAAAAACAAAACGAAACCAAAAGGTCTGGATGGCAGCCGAGAGCCCCTGAAGGGAGGATGTGGTACTGAAGGTGACCCTACACTTGTTTTGTCCATTATTACAACACTATTCCTTTCACAAATAACATTAATTGCAATTTTTTGAAGTGACACTCGGGGAAAAAATTATTATACATATTTAATGGAAATAAATAACTCAAAGTAACAAACAATTATTATTTCTTAAATTGTTATTATCATCATTAATTAATTAAATATCATAAATTAGTGCCTGGTACACATTCGGTTTCATAATGGAATGGATTTTAATTAATTTTTTCCTTTTTAATTATTGGATTTATTTATTTATTTATTTTTTAAGTCCTGTATGCGCACCAAGGTTGCTTTTATTTAATCTTCTATTTTAATATATTTACATTTTATTTATTCCTGTGATGGCAAAAATAATTTTCAGCAGCCAACAAGAGACTTCTTTAAAAACATTTTATTTTTTAAAAACTTAATTATTCAAAATTTATACTTTTGACCAGTGGGTATATATCTTAAAAATTAATATTTATTTGCATATCATATCAAATCATTCATCCATAATGATACCCAGATTCCCATGACCTTTCTTAATGAAATGATCTGCTATTATAAAGTCACTACAGTAGTAACTAAACCATACAAAACAATACTGTGGTACTACGGTAAAGTTGTGGTAATATTAATGATATCAAAGGATAAATTGGTGTAGCAGGGCACTGACATGCTATTTCCATCTTGTCCAAGATTACGGTCTTAACATTAAATAATATTTACAGTTTACCAAGGTATGGAAAAATTACTCTGGTGTTATTACCATAGCACACGCCCTAAAATATACCCATACTGGGATACTTTTAAGAAGTGCATGCATGTTTCTAACAGTAAATATTAAAGTGCTACTGCTTCTCAGTGAGATTATAACTAGGTTACAAGACATAATTTCGTTCAACTCTATTAAGCACTCAGTGTTTGGACAAACCAAAAATACCGACGCTTCCCGGTTTCAGAAAATACAAAACACTCTTTAAACGCCGCCAATCTTGCAGGAGTTTAATAATACACCCAGTGCTCGAGTCCAGTTAGCAAACTGCAGCTAGCCTGCTCATGTAGCCTGTTAGCTGGCGCCTGCTAACCAACAGCTCAAAACAGCAGCAGGGAAATGCAATAGGCCTCATTTGTGTCCTTCATGGCACGCAAGACACAGTCGAGACGAAAACAGCAGGATAACGTGTATTTCTTTAATGCACAGCGCCATATTTCTGCAGCGCGCGGAGCGCAGGAGGCGTCGCATGTCAGAAGGGTTTATATTACCGTGTGAATGATGAATTCTCGTGTTGTTTGTGAGGATTCCGATAATGGCGTCCTTCCTCGCGAGAGAAAGCCTGAGCATTGAGCGCCGCTCGCCGCTCTCACTGCGCATGCGCACAGACGCGGGCAGCTGTTCGAGAAGCGAAACGATTGAGAAAGTGTTTTCAAGTTTCATTATTTCTCCTTTGAGCTTTTATTTTTTTTTTGGTGCACAAAATTATGTTAATATTCTGAGAGAAAACCGTTTTATCGACTTGTACAACGCAAATACCCGTTTTTATTCATAACACATACATATGTTCATTCATCCATAACAATATCTTGCCCGTACTGTCTTTACTCTCATTCAAAGCACATCTATCCATCTAATCTATTCTTAATTATCACTCACCTTATTTGTGCATTAGGGTCTAGATTACTGACAAATTATTTCAAAATTAAGTTTCCTCAGATGCATGTAAACTTAAAGGAATAATTCACCCAAAAATTTAAATTTGCTGAAAATGTACTCACCCTCAGGCCATCCGAGATGTAGATGAGTCTGTTTCATCTGAGAAATTTAGCATTGCATCAGTTGTTCACCAGTGGATCCTCTGCAGTGAATGGGTGCCGTCAGAATGAGAGCCCAAACAGCTGATAAAACATTATAATAATCCACAACACAACATCAAAATCAGCATGTTGGTAAGAAACAAATCCATCATTACCCCCCTTTTTTTTTTTAAATTAACTTCAAACTGTTGCTTCTGGTTAAAATTTGTGTCCTCTATCGATAAAATTGATTTCTCCTGTGAAAAAGTTATCTTGTGTGAAATACCTTAATTATGGACTTGTTTCTTACAAACATGCAGTTTTTTTGTTGTTGTTTTTTTTTGCTTCACAAAACATTAATTGATGTATTGGAGCGGTGTGGATTATTGTGATGTTTTTATCAGCTGTTTGGACTCTCATTCTGACGGCACCCATTCACTGCAGAGCATCCACTGGTGAACAACTGGTGTAATGCTACATTTCTCAGATGAAGAAGCAAACTCATCTACATCCTGGATGAAGGTGAGTACATTTTCAGCAAATTTTTTATTAAATAGATAATAAAAAACATTATATTAAAAAATAACCATTATTAAATAAATAACAAAATGAAGTTGTACTGAAAAATTGATCTTTATTGTTGATAAATTATATCATTTGAAGAGCTTTTGGTCTGGGTCGGGCTGGACAACAAGAAATTCTTCCACTGGAAATGTTGATCCAGATTTCCAACAGCTGTTTCTGCAAGTGTACACAAGAACTGTTCCGAACTCCAGCGAAATGTCTGAGAAAACAAACAAATCTTTTACTATAAACATTAAAAGATATATAATAAGTAAGATATAATGTACAGTCAGCCATTCATTATCACATAATATATCCTGACACGATGCAGAGGGTTATTTTGAGATAATTATTAATAATTTTACATTGCACAATATTTTACAGCTGCTTACCAAAATAAATCAGTAAATGGAGATGAAATATTACTTTGACTTCCAATACTTCCCACACTTTTATGTGAAAATAAATTTGTAAATAAATAAGTAAGTAAGTAAGAAAGTAAATTTTAGAACATCTGTCCTTACCTGAATTTGTGTCTGCACTACTGAGCAAACTGACCAATGCTGGCATGAGCTGAAGTTCGAAAACTCTCGGGCTGCTGCAGTGAGCGCAGCACGGCACCGTCTGACTAACACTGGACGGAGGCTCTGCTATAAATAGAGGTGATCCGGCCCAACTGTATCTATAAGGTGAGAGGTAACACATTAGATTAAAACATGAGTAAATAATGAAATGACTGGGTGAATAATACAACAAACGGTTTATGATAGCTATGTTTCCGGATGGACCTTCCAGCTTACTTTTTTGTAAAAATCATAGATTAAATCATACAAATTCATATGAAACCACCACCTCGCACCTTGTGTTTGACAGCTGCACTTGCACCTGACACTGAACTGATAAATAAACGCATCTCTAGACCTCGCGTCATTATTCAATCCACTGCCCTGCATCTAGTGTTTTTTAAATGCAAGCATGAGTTCTGTATAAATGGCCCTTTTAATAGTCCAGGGCCCCAGAAAAAAGTTATTATTATTTTTTGCTCATTCATGATTTCTAATCCCATGAATTGAACGTACAGTAATGATTCCTGATTCGTTAGGAATCGGAACATAAATGATAAATTACAGACGATTCATTAAAGGAGTCGGTGAACTGTTTTAACAGCTTGTGTCGTGTTCATTGCTGCAGTAGTGAACGCTGGTGTTATTTTGGTATCACTGATATACTATTGTGCTTTTGCTATTATTTTAAATTAGATTTTTTTTTTTATATGTTTTGATTTAAATTTCTGGGTAATTTTTTACTGTGTGGTTTTGTCATTTCTACTAGTTTTTTTGTTTTTTTTTGTTTTTTAATGTTGCTCTGGCAACTATCTGGAATACATTCAAAATTTCTAAATATATTTTATTTCATATAATGCTTACACTGTAAAAAAATAAATAAATAAATGTTGAACCAACTTAACATTTTAAGGCAACCAGCTTCAGCTGATTTTTCTCAACTTGTCATTTTAAGTTTATACAACAAAAATTTGAGAATATCCCACAAAAATAAGTTGAGCAAACTCAAAAATCTGCTGAAGCTGGTTGCCTTAAAATTTTAAGTTGGTTCAACATTTTTTTTTTTTTTTTACAGTGTAGTTTATTTTCAAATAATGAGACATTTTTAAGGTTTTAGTTTTAGTTAACAATAGGGTTGCAAAGGGGTGGAAAATTTCTGGTAAATTTCCAGAAACTTTCCAAAAAATCCCAGAAAGTTTCCAAAATTTACTGGAAATTTTCCAACTTTTTGCAACCCTAGTTAACAATAATAACACTGCACTAGCATGCATGCTAACAAGATGTATTCTAATGAAAATGCATATAAACACACAAAGCTTTCCTGATTGGATTTTGAAATAGTTGTTGCAAATTCAATCACCGTAACACTTGTTCAGGACAAAGAGAGATTTTCTTCATGAAACTGGTGAACACTTCATCTCCATGCTTGGCCGTGGCCTTCTCATATTCCTCCTGAGCTTCCCCACTTTCACAACTGAAAAAAAAAGTATAGAAACTGAGGCGTTACATGATATATAGTTTGTAGTTAGTGTTAATTAAAAATGAATTAATAAACTGTGGTAAAGTCACCATTAATAATCATTCTTGCTATTTGTTGTCTGTAGCTATGTTTCCACCTATGCTGTGAATTTAATTTTAAAATCTGACATGACTAACAGACAATTTACACACATATTTATCATTCATCGGTGATTCACTGAAAACACCTGTAGTCTCTGTAGTAGAGTCGATCCTCACCTCTGAATCTCCCTGACAGTCACTCCCTCCCTCTCCTCATACTCTCTAAGCAGTTCGTTTTCATGATCCGTATCATGAAATCCATCCAAGTCTGATTCCTCCATAACGCTCATGTAGAACGGCTGGAAAACAGGCACATTGATGGGCTGGAGGGCACTTTGATGATCTCCATCAATGCACAGCTCCTGAAGCCTGCTGCTGATTTCATTTCCTTCATTTGGCATTTGTACGCCGCTTTCTGCCACTTGCTCTTCTTCGTCCATCCCCCAATCATCAGCTTCATCACACCAGTCTGTTCTGGACATCGCAGATTCTGTACATGCTGTGGTTTTGTTGTTTTGACTCGATTTGATGCAATCATCCAAGCACTGAGAGCGCAGGACAGTCCAGCTAAGTATATATACAGGTGACATGGTCAGATTGTACAAGAATGAAAGGTTTTAAGGAATAGTTATGGAAGCCGAACACATTTGATATATAAATAATGCATTAACCTAAAATGACAAGGTGTACCTCTCTGATTTGCCATAGCACTGTGGATTGGTGCAGGCGAATACATTGATGGTTCTGTGGTAAGGAGACGCCGCAAGAGGGCAGTAGACCTGCACCACATGGGACAGGCCTCTCTGACACAGAGCGCATGAGGGGTGCTGGAGAGTGATTACTGGAAGCAGGTCCTGTAATGATGAAAACTACATAAGTTGTAATAAAATAAATGAACATAATAGTAGTTTTCATTTGTAATGCCTTTCTCAGACTCAAAGTGCTACAACATGTTTCATAATACAAAATAATGCATAGTGCACAATAACAATAGACACAACAATACAGAATAAACTAAAAAGGTCATTTTCAGTTAATTCATAATTATTTTAGATACTATGCATACCTATTCTGACAAATTTGATTAACATTCTTTAAAACCATAAAACGTTTTACGACATTTTTGACAATTATTATCAGTTAATGTGCTTCTCTGAACATGTGGTGATTAAAACTGCCAATTAGTTTTCATCTTAATAAATCTTAAAACATGCATTCTTTGTCAAATCGACAGTGGTTTATATTCAATAGACAATCAGAAATTATTTGATGTAAAACATTTGAACAGTAATGTTACATACCCGTAAGATTGGTTTAAATTATTACAAGCGACATTCAAGTAAATGAAATGCATATATTGCTTGAACAGCATGTAAATATGATTTTATGTCATGTATATATTTAATTTGAATTTTAATTCTGTTTAGCTAATAGGATATCATTTATTTTAAATAATTATATATAAAGCCTTCCAGGTTTAAACATCTTCCCTTGACTAAACCATACAAATATAATTAACATAAATTATTTTATATAGGCCTAATTTATTTTAGATGCTGTGCACAGATATTTTATTAAATGCATATTGTGCACTACTTTCACATATTTAGAAATATATATGATATCTTGTTATATTTCCCAACGTACTCCATAAACTATTGATTACTTTAGCCATGTATTATATTCGAAATGAAAACAGCACAGAATGCTTTGTATTATGCTGTAATTTGATATTATATATTACAATAATACTTATTGAGAAACGCATAAACTTTTTTTTTAATTGTTTACCATAATTGACCATTAAATGATGCTTATTTATATTTCCATTTTATATTACGTATTTGCGTCTTGTCCTCGTGCAATTTTGAGAAGAAGAAAAAAGAATCGCGAACAACAGAATAAATCAAACTAACTCAAAGTTCAAAAGAACCGAGCCAGCCAGGAGTCGAACCTAGAATCTTCTGATCCGTAGTCAGACGCGTTATCCATTGCGCCACTGGCCCGATTAAGGACTGCGCTAACATACGGGACCTCTGACTATAGTGACTGTACAATTTAAACAAACATTTACAATTATTTTATTACAACAGTGCGAACATTTCAAATAACGTAATTGTAAAATACATCACATATAAATTAAAATCGTTTGTAATAACAGAAATTAATCTTTCATGTGCGAGTTAGTATGTTTAGCCCCCTAGTTAGCCAACTGGCTAGCGATAGCCTACTTTTAAACACTTTTAGAAATCTAATATTTTAATCATCACTTACGCAAGCACACAAATCTGATTTAATTCCGCGTACTTGTCAAAAACATTCAGAGAAATGTATTAAACACGATATAATCAAGTTAGCCGTCGAGCAGAGTAACGTTACTTAGCTTACTTCAGTTAGCACGACACAAACACTGAGTAACGTTATATGTATCGCTTTACCGGTCTAGCTCCAATTTTGTTTGTGCAATAAGATGTGTTTTTCTTCTTGTCAATAACTCCATCACATATTCCTATGAGGACTGTCTCGTGTATTGATGTTGCCATGATTAATAAGCAGAAATCTTCAGTCCATGTGATTCTCTGAACATGTGGAGAGTGAAGTTGACAGTCGTTACTGAATCGTTTTGATCTTATTAAAACGTGTTTTATCCAGTTTACAGTTGTATTAATTCAGGAATGATATGCGTTAAATGTAAAATATTTCCGAAGTATTATGTATGTAAGCTTGATTTTAATTAAGTTATTACAAACGATATTTGATTCTGGTAAATAAACTTCATACATTGTTTTACTGCGTGTAAATATTAACGTATGCCATTTATATGTTAAATAAAAATGTTGGTTTTATCAAACCAAAATTTTATCAATTTTGAGTTCTTCATAATATAAGTTCATATTTTAAAGGGATTCATGCATCGGGCCAGTGGCGCAATGGATAACGCGTCTGACTACGGATCAGAAGATTCTAGGTTCGACTCCTGGCTGGCTCGGTTCTTTTGAACTTTGATTCGTTAGCCTACATTTTGCGGCCGCTGATGGAGTCAGGCACGAATACTCGTATAAACATGCATGTTAATATTCACATTAATTCAATATCATGTAAAATTAGACTTTTGAACTCATGTGAACTGATTTATCGTCGTTTCGCGTTATCTCAAAAGAAAAAAACGTCCTAAAACCCTTTGCTAATCTGTCAGTTTAACAAACTGCATCGAAGAAAGAGCTAGAAGGTGACTCAAAACAAAGTTTTAACTTTCTTATAGATTTTGAGTGTAAGTCTACTGCCCTCCCGCGGCGTCTCCTTGCAATTGATTCACATCAGAAAGTTATAAAATCATGTCTGTAAATGCCTCTGTTACATAGAAACCCCGTTTGCTGTAATAAGCTGCACTATCGGTGCCTGCATAAAGTTATCGAGACGTATTAATATGATAAACTTTATCTGAAACACACAAAAAATCACCTTTTGAGGTAAATAAGTAGTTTTACGGACGTGCCGCGAGGGGGCAGTGCTTCACTGTTCTGCGCAAAATAAAATAAGACACTTTCCAGCAAAGTACGTTATAAAAGAGTTGTATTTGCTAAGTTCAAAGCGCAAACATTGTATATTTGCGAATAATTATCAGAAACTGCTTCTGAAAAGATTTCAGTGGGTTTGGGTCATTATAATCCATATAAATGTTCTCTATTATAGATCAGTGATTCGGATCATTTTATGTGTGTTTTTTTTCTACCTATAAATCATATTTTTTGTCTTTGACGTTTTTCAGTGTGTTGAAGATAAAAACAAAACAGTGGCGACACGTATTTAAACAAAAAGGAATCGTTCAGTCAAGTTCCAGCGATTGTTTTTATGACATCCTGAGGTAACACATATTGAACTTTCACACACACTCTAGGTGTGTCCTGCATCCATTCACTAAAGTGTTTGTCGGAGTATCGTGCTTTTAATGAGTAACATGAACCCAAATGAACTAGAGAATCAAAGTTCAAAAGAACCGAGCCAGCCAGGAGTCGAACCTAGAATCTTCTGATCCGTAGTCAGACGCGTTATCCATTGCGCCACTGGCCCGATGCGTCGAGGGCGTCCACACACAGAACTCCGAACAAACTGGTTTCATATAAACCTGCAAGATTTTCACATTTGCGAAGTTTGAAAGGAACATCTTCATTCATGAACCTGAACCGCAGCGAGTGAAGCTAAGCATCGCTCAGTTAACTAGCCCTTTAGACCTATATTGTTCTGTTTGTAGGTCGACATGTGTATATGTGATCACTGTAGGTCCATGTAAGGTAAATATCAAAATGCTGGTCTCGTTGTCATTATGAATAGGCACTAGGGTAAAGGGCTGAATTACTCTATGACAGCCACTATTTGATAAAGATATTTGTGTTGCCAGATTGAAAAACAACACACCAATAAATCTTTTTGCGACTACATTACAACTTGCCAAATATGGATCCCCTTTATTTTCTGTCAATTTTTGGTATATCAGTGCTTTTCAGCATTGTTGAATCCTTATAGTTTGGTTGACCTCCCGCTTATGTATAATTGCAGATATATGGATTTATTTTTTATTATTATTATTAATTATAGAATTGATACAAAACAATAATTATTAATAAAAATAATATTAATTATAATTAGCAATATAATTTTGTCTATTTAACATTTTTAAAAACAGACATAATGTTACACATTTATGAATAACAGAAATTCATGTCCAGCTGCATTTCTATTAAACCATTAAAAAATTTATAAAATCGTTTAAGATGCATAAAGCATGTATACAGCACATATAAAGTAAAACAGAATTAATTTAATTTAAAATAAAATGTAAAAATACTTTACAAAATGGATTAAATAGTTTTGGATGAAGTAGACAATTCTAATTCTGATTAATTAAATAGATATAAAGTATTGCATAGCACATATAAAATAAATACATATAAAATAAATACAAATTATAAAATGATTAGAATAAAAAAAATAAAAAAAGTTTTAGATGAAGTATATAGCCTGTATAGCATATGTAATTTAAATTAAAATAAATAAATATAAAAAGTATTAAAATGTATAAAACAGTTTTAGATGAAGTATAGCTTGTGTAGCATATATAGATGAAAAATAAAAATGATAACGTAAAAATGTAATAAATAGAGTTAGATGGAGTAGCATGGATATATAAATTAAAATAAAATGCAATTAGAAAAATTATTTGTATAAAAATTATAAAACAGTTTCATAGCAGGTACAGTCTATATAAATTAAAATACATCTAAATTGATTAAATCTAAAACAAAAAGGATAAAATAATTACAAACATGAAACATAATTGAATGTCAATAAAATCTGGCAACCACAGTTCCCACAGCAAAGTTCAAAGTGTGTCTAGATTACGCAGTTGTGTTGATGAGAGTGTGCAGGACGCTTGTGAACGCATTCTGCTGTGGGACTGAACACGGCACGGCGATGAGAGGCTCTGTGGTGCTTTCACTCTGGATCCTGATCCAGCTGAGTCTACAAAACACAGCGAAAGCAGAGGATGGTAAGTCACGTTAGGAGCGCGTTTACTTGCACAACAGCACGCTAACTGTCAAAAACAGCTTTCTTATTAACGCAAGAAAACTGCATTTACTCGAGCTTTGAAGCAATTGTGTTTTTCACGCTTTTTCATGAACATGCACATATCGGCGAAGCTGTCAGAAACGCTGATAAATCTACTAAACGGTAATCGGGCGAAAGTGTAGGTGTGTCGACTGGGATTTGCTTGAAAACACCGTTAAAGGCGTGTATATGATACATAATCGCTTAAGCTTGATCAATGTCTTTATATATACACTATGCATATGTAAAATAGGCTATATATGAGGTTATAGCCTAATGCATGCATAAAAATTTAAACAATTTAAATAAATGATATTAAAAAAGTAATCAGTATAAAACATTATAAAATAGGTTCAGATGGAGTATAGCATGTAAAAATATATATAATTTAAATGAATCCTAAATTAATATGAAGCATAAAAAGTGGTATACGATTTTATAAAATAGCTTGTACAAAAATGATAAAAATGTAGGCTACAAAACAGTTTCAGATTAATTACGTAAATTAAAGTAAATTAAAATAAAATTCTTAAATAGTCTGTCGCTTCAGACAAAGTATAGCACATGCAAATGAATAAATAAATAGTATAAAATGAATAAAAATATAAATTTGTGACAAAATATGTATAGCACATGTAAATAAAAATAGAATTAAATGGGTCATTCCGTGTCAACTCAACCAGAGGTCCCTGGCTCAAATTTTTGATTTTGACAGACATGTATAGTGATGAAAGCCAAAATATTAAATGTCATGAATATCAAAATGGCAATTTTCACCTGAGATTCAGAGCCAAATTACAGGAGGTTAAAAATGGCTTCAGAAATATGGCAGCATCACTATGTTATTTTTACTCAGAGATCGGTAGGTCTGGTAGTAAAATATGTTGACTTTAGCCATCTTTGTTGCATATGTGCCAATGGTGATCATTCAAAAATGGGGAAACAGCACTTTTCAAGTTTGTTATCCAAAATTTGCATGCCTGTTACTCAAGAAGTATTAAAGCTATCTTAATGTCCTTTTAGAAATTGGGTCTTAATAAACTTTCCTTTTGGCTTCTTCATGTTTAAGGCCCTATATGGTTCATTTCCAGAGATATTGGAATTTCAGAATAGCTCCAGGATTAAATTGTTCGAATGTACACATTTTCAGTCAAAAATCAAATGATAAACATGTCGTACAATCCTTTCATCTGTTAAGAGCTGCTCAGTGCGTTTGTTGGCTGCATCTTACAAGCTGTTGAAAGTAAAAATAACTTCCTTGTTTACAACAGCGTTTCAGTCTCTTTCCATATAAAAGTCTTTAATGCTGACTCGTAAAAACAATCTCTTGTCACCATCTTATGGCAGAACAATGTCACTAAAATCACCCTCACGAGCCCACACACTGTTTTCCAATACTAAATACTATTATTAAATACTACTATTATTTATATAAAATATTATTTATTGAATAATAATATTTAATAAACAACAAAAGCCAGCATAAAACCTGCTAGGCAATTTAGTCAAAAGTACAAAGGCAGCGCTACAGCATTAAAGTTACATAATATTTGATGTGATAAGATTATGCCCTCTGCCAAGACTATTTGCTCTGGAACAAATCATAGATCAATGAGACCAAAGACTGCCCGTGAAATTTACCCAGAACGAATTATATCGTATTATTAACCCCTATAGAGCCAGCGGTAAATTCCAGAAGATCTGTCCGAGGTGAGGCGCACTCTCTGCGGGTTTATGAGTGTTGACCGACCGCTGATGCCCTGGAGCTTACGTCTCTGAAAACATTGAAGCAAATTTTCAACAAGTAACAAGTACATTCTCGCCTTAAAAAGTCTTAAAACTACATTCCGTGAAACAAAAACAATATTATTCTTAAATTATAGTGGATTTGGGCATCCGCTATGACACTGGGTGTGAGAAATACTGCAATCGGGGTTATATAAACGGTGAAAGAGTTATTAATATCAATAGAATATCGCAACGCAGGAAAAGGCTCTCAGTCAATCAGATTCGAGAACCAGAAAGAGTTGTTGCATAAATATATATACGATATCATTCTTAAGGTTAGACGATATATATTTTCTAATATTAAATTATTATACTAATATAATATTATACTAATGTTAATATTGTTTTAAGCATGTGAATTGTCAAAAATTAAATATTCAAAGCCTACTCTAAAATTTGAAGGACAACCAATTGCTTCTTTTGTTTTCTATTTCTATGCCAGTTTAACTGAAAATGAATAGCAGATCATATTGTGAATTATAAAAAGTACTTTATCTTTTTTATTATGAATTACACAGGTCCTGTCTTGCAAACCAAGTTTGGAGCTCTAAAAGGTGAATATTTGAAAGCGAAGGGAAAGGACACAGTTGTTCATTCCTATCTGGGCGTCCCGTTCGCCAAGCCGCCCGTGGGTCCTTTGAGATTTTCTCCTCCACAGCCTGCAGAGAAATGGACCGGAGTGAGAGATGCTACAAAACAGCCCTTCATGTGAGAATAAAACCGAACTAATGCACCTCTAGATCAGGTGTTTTGCTTCAACACCCAGATTTTTCATTGTTCCTCTGTGTCCGTCCCAGGTGTCTGCAGGAAAAGCAGTTAGTTGAAGACTTGATAGCCAATATATCAATGAACATAGAGGTTCCTGACTCATCAGAGGACTGTCTTTACCTCAACGTCTACACACCTTCTAAACCTGGAGCAAATGACAAGTTGCCTGTAAGTGTGACTGATATGGATGAACTTTGCTGCATTTTTATGGAAATATGTTTATGTATTTTAATGTTGTTTTTAATGGTGCAAAAGGTCATGGTTTGGATCCATGGCGGAGGTTTTTCGATGGCTGCTGCGTCACTGTTTGACGGACATGTTTTGGCTGCCTATCAGGATGTAGTTGTGGTTGTGATTCAGTATAGACTTGGCCTACTTGGATTTTTCAGGTAAAAACTAATTGCTATCAGCATAAAGTAGTTCATTTATTCTATTAAATCAGTTCTAAATTCTTGATGTCAACCTGTCCAGGCACTGGAGTGACCATAAAAGATGACAAATCAAGCATTATTAAGGTTTATATTTGGTTTTCCTTCATCAAGCCATGTGTCTTTGGACTTTAGACTTGCGTGTAATCTGTTTGAACAGCCATAAAGTCCTATTAGTTCATGTTTTTGATGCTTCAGATTCTCTGATTAGTGACTGATACCGTAATTTTGAGGTCTAAGGTCTCTAATGAGGTTATATGATGATCTTCTGCCCTTTAGCACAGGAGATGAACATGCTCCAGGAAACTATGGTCTTCTGGATCAGGTTGCAGCTCTTCAGTGGGTTCAGGAGAACATCCACAGCTTCGGTGGAGATCCTGGATTAGTGACCATCTTTGGAGAGTCTGCCGGAGGAGTCAGTGTGTCTTTACATGTAAGGATTTATAATTCAAAAAATATATTTCTTTAGTTATCTTTAATAAGATGATAATGCGGAGCATTATTATTATTATTATTATTAATTTGAGTTTAAGTAATTGTATGTTATTTGTCAATTTTATTAGTATTATTATTATTTATTTTTTATTATGCTTTTTAAATTTAAATTCACACACACACATCATTTTCAAAAATGTGACATATATCTTTTACAGTAAATAATATTTTATATTTTATTATTAAACCTTATAAAGCCATTAAATAGCCATAGTAAATATAATTTCCCATTAGAATTTTTCCCCAGATTTTGGCAGACAATTTTGTTTATTTGTAATGTTTAAAATATTTGTAGTGACTTTATTGCTTCGCAGAAATCATAATAAAATATTATGGCAAACATGCTAAAAATGTTTTATTTTTATGAATTTCATTCATTTAATAATGAGTTTTCCTTATTATGATATCAGGAGATACAAAAAAATATATGAAAATTAATTTGAATACTGAAATCAAAAGCATGTATTTACACATGTTGAAGAAGTATTTTTCAGACTAAAAATTTGAATCATATAATTGACCCAAAATATTATAATACTTTTTTTGTAGGTTCTTTCTCCATTATCTGCAAACCTCTTCCATCATGCCATCGCAGAGAGCGGTACAGCAGCAATGGATGCTATCATGAGTCCCAACCCTCTGCCAACAGCCCAAGTACATTTCCCAAATGCATTACAAATTCAAATTTACGATTTTACTTATTTCACTGTGGCTTACAGATTTTTAATCAAAACTTATCAACATCTTTCTGTAGTATGTAGGAAATGCATCTGGCTGTGATATTTCCAGCACAAAGAAGATTGTTGACTGTGTGATGCAGCTGACAGAAGACAACATCTTGACACTGGTTAAGGTCTGTCTGTTCACATACTGGATTTTCTTATAAAATCTATTTGAACACTAAAATGATCCTGTTATGAATATCTTGTTATGTACTAATTGGTGGTTTGCACACTGTATGTCTTTTGAAACAGGAGCATCCAATGGTACTTTTTGGAGTGACAGTGGATGGCCAGTTCCTTCCCAAACCTGTAGAGGAGCTTCTTCAATCCCGGCAGTTTAATAAAGTGCCTCTGATCACTGGAATTACGAATGATGAGTGTGGATATATGCTGCCTAATGTAAACACTTTTTAAAATCTTTAAAAATACAAGCATAAGATTTGTTTTCCAAAAATTCAGTCAGAATTGTACAGTATATTCAAATGTGTTTCTGTAGTTCTTTTCACCTCAAGGATGGACAGATGGGATGGACATGGAGCAGATCATGCCATTTTTGGCCATTTTTAATCCTACTGTAAGATAAAACACTTTTATCTTCAGTTTTACATTTTTATTTGTGTATATATATATATATATATATATATATATATATATATATATATATATATATATATATATATATATATATATATATATATATATATATGGGCAGTCGTGGCCTAATGGTTAGAGAGTCAGACTTGACTCAGGTCTGGCTGCCCACTGCTGCAGGTGTATGTGTGTTCACTGCTGTGTGTGTGCACTTTGGATGGGATAAATGCAGAGCACAAATTCTGAGTATGGGTAACCATATTTTGCCACATGTCATGTCACTTTTTTTTATTTTATTGTTTTATATTTATATGTCAAAATCTGCTAATGGGCTAATGTAAGAATTTATAACCTTTTATTGGAAAATGAAACAACATATAAATTACATCATGATTGTCTTAGGGCCAGATTTACTAAACAGGGCAAATTAGCTTTAGCGCGTAATTCCATAAAAGCACCTTTGGGAAGGAAAATTCCGCGGGTGATTAACAATGCGCACATTAAAGAACACAGATGCAGCCAGATCATTTCCTGAATGACCTGCGCAATATACCTCGAGCAGCGCAAATTACCGCCTGCTTTAAGACATGCTTTTTTGTGGCGTTAAATAATGGAGCAAATGCCAGTTATTTGACAAGTGTTAATGTTAGTAAAATGCGTTGCGTGATTCATTTGAATAATCTCCTCCCATAAATTTTTGCATCTGAAAGGGAAACTCCTGCAAATGCATATTTAATAAGGTCAGGCACAAAAATAACTCTATCCACGCCTTTTCAGCGCTAATTCTTCACTGCGCGTCTTTAGTAAATTTGGACAGTACTATTTTAACGCCAAATGATGGTTGCAGGCTTTTCGTAAATACTACCATGTATTATGCCATGTTATTTCCCGACAGACAAAATGTTACATTCAGATGTCGCAAATTCGTAAACGTTTTGTCTATTTTAGATACGTTTAATTTAATTTAATTTAATTTGTATTAAAAAAGTATTAAATTTTTTTAAATATTTCTGGTCTGTTTTTCTCCCCTTTAGCTTCAAGATCAGTTAGTTGCTGAGCTTGTTTTAAATGAGTATTTGGGCAAATCTCCTGACAGGATCAAAATCCGAGATGGTTTTCGAGAAATGTTAGGAGACGTTATGTTCAACATCCCAGCTCGCAAAGTAGCGAATTATCACAGAGGTGAGAGTTTGTTCAATGTACTGTTGAAGTGTGAAGTTATTTTGGCTGTTTCAGTGATACTCAAAGATAATTATGGATTTTGTCTATTTCTAGATGCCGGTGCACCAGTATACATGTACGAATTCCAGCATACTGCCAGTCTACTTAAAAAGAAAAGACCCAGTTTTGTTGGAAGTGACCATGGAGATGAAGTTATATTTGTTCTTGGTTTTTGCTTTGCAGATGGACGTATAAAGCTGGACGGTAAAGCCCAAATATTAACATGAATGGTTTTAATGTTTTAGAAGTACACAATCTAAAAGTGCAGTCAGATTAACAAATTTTCAGGGAAATTTTGCTGACAAAAAAAAAGTTCATTGTCAATAGTGATGTATGCACAGCTCACATAGAAGTCACTTTCAAATCAAGGAGCTTTCTGATCACTTCAGAATTCACATGACAAACTTTAACCTATTGAGAAATCTGCACAGGGAATTTTTTTTACTCTTATGGAAAGTTTCCAATCAAGCAGATTTCTATTGAAATGACTTGATTTGAACAACAAACAGTAAGATTTAGAAAGAGGGCAAAAGATTTCCCCATTTAGATGTCGCAATGGGTTCAAGTTGTTCATGTGAATTTGCATCTTGTGACTACAACTCAAACTTCATTTTCACTGATATATTTAATAACAACTGGATTGTATAGTAAAAATCAATACAGTGTCTCTCTTAGGATTTCTGTTTGACATCTTTCTTCCTGTTTTAATTCAGAGGAACTCTCAGAAGAAGAGAATGAGCTTTGTAGAACTGTCATGGCTTACTGGGGAAACTTTGCTCGCACCGGGTAAGTGATACTTACCTTAAAGTACTTCAGTTGATATTTTTGGATGATAACGTTAAAAATGTTAAGGTTATACAACTGTCCTGATATCATGATAAAGAAAAAAGCCTCATTAAAAGGATGAAATTCTTAAAATGAAGAAATTAAGTATTTCGGCATGAATTTTGATAATTATTTTTTGAAAATTAAATAAGCAGTGAAGCAGCTTTGTTAAAATATAATAAATATTTGAAAAACTGTTGTCTCCTAAAACATCATGTGGTGTGACACGAGAAAAAACATAAAACAGGAAGTGATATCATAGAGAGAACCTCTGCAAACCCTCATGATTGTGTGTTAAATCAATAAATTCCTTAAAATATCAGATTATTTCACAAGACAGGTTAATTCAGGGTGTAAAATGTCATGTGGTGCAACTCTTAAAAAAACATTCTGACATGTATCCATTAGTAGTTTATATAATTTTTACATAAAATGTTATTTTAATTATATTAAAATATATTTATATATTTAAAACTTAGAATCTCTCACATGTATTCCGGTTTAAGGAAAATTACTTTTTACCTGATAGCTACACCACATGACATTGTTAGAGTCATTTAATTGAAAATTTTCTTGAAAATGGTGTAAAAGTTTTCCAAACCAAATTGGTATAAAATGTCATGTGGTGCGACTCTCCAAAAACATCATGACATTTATTAATTAATAATTTACATTTATATTTTATTATACATTTTTACATGATATTTAATACATTTTTTATTAAAAATATATTTAAATATATTTATATATTTAAACTTAAGATCACTCACATGCATTCAGGTTTAAGGACAATTACTTTTTACTTGATAGTTACACCACATGACATTTTCATGTGGTCATGACAACATGAATACAAAGGATACATTTCTAAAAATTTGGCTTATGCATTTAAAACTAGATTTTAAAAACTTGCAGGTCTCCGAATGGTCTGGGCCTCACAGAATGGCCTGAATTTGGAGGTGAGGCCGAGTATCTCAGCATTGGACTGGAGCAAAAACCTGGGAAAGACCTGAAGGGAAAACACTTCACTTTCATGACTCAAACTCTTCCGCGGATAATAAAAGAGCGAAAGGAAGGCAAGTTTTCAGAATCAGCATTGTTTCACTAAGATTCCCTGCATGAAACTAAGAATTGTTACACATTTGTTTCTCACAGGACCTCTAGTTCACACCAAACTAGGAAGTTTAAGAGGTGCTTTCTTGACTGCGAAGGGCAAGGAAACTGTCATCAGTAGCTATTTTGGTGTACCGTTTGCAAAGCCTCCCGTGGGTCCATTGAGACTGGCTCCACCACAACCTGCAGAGGCTTGGCAAGGAGTGAGAGATGCTACAAAACAGCCACCCATGTGAGAATAAAGCAAATCTAATGAAATAAAATCATCAGGCCTGTTCATATGGAAAAAATTACACTTTGTGTTCTTTTATCCCAGGTGTCTACAGGCAAGGGAGATACTTTTGGACTTGTTAGCTAATTTGTCTATGATTGTGGAGGTTCCTGAAGTATCTGAGGACTGTCTTTACCTCAACATTTACACTCCCTCTAAACCTGGAGACAACAGCAAGTTACCTGTAAGTATTTGGTCTGAATTTCATTGGGTTTTGCTCTATTATTATACATGAAAAAAAAAACGTTAACCAACATTTATATTTAACACATGATGTGTAATAGGTTATGGTTTGGATTCATGGTGGAGGTTTTTCTGGAGCCTCTGCTTCCATTTTTGACGGACTTGTTTTGGCTGCTTATCAAGATGTAGTCGTGGTCTTGATCCAGTATAGGCTTGGTCTGCTCGGGTTCTTCAGGTAAAAACATCTAAGGCTTCTCAACATTTTAAGCTTTGTGTAAGGAACACAACAAAATTAAAGTTATTAACCAAAAATACTATCTTCATCTATGTAATTTCTTCAACTATGGGTATTTTTGTATGAAATAAAGTCACACTTCACACACTCTAAGTGGTTTAATTTGTTCACTGACATTGTTCAACAGTGTTTTTGTCTGAAATGGTTATTTCCATCACATCTCAAATGATGATTTGTGTTTAATAATTGTCATATAATGTGTGTTTAATAATTTAATAATGTCACAATATGCCACTTTTAAACCAAGCAGCTTTCTGATGGTCAACGTTGCAAATCCCTGTGGCCAACATGAATCTGTTGCTAAATCTACGTGGCAAAATATTTTGTGAAATTCCGCTCACGTGAATTCCTTTTAAAACGACTGGATTTTCGTCGCAGAAGTTTTCTGAACAACTCTAAATGTGACCACACCATTAGGTATATAGAATACTTGTAGCCTCTTAAATGATTAATCTCCATTTAGCACGGGAGATGAACATGCGCCAGGAAACTATGGTCTTCTGGATCAGGTTGCAGCTCTTCAGTGGGTTCAGAAGAACATCCACAGCTTCGGTGGAGATCCTGGATCAGTGACCATCTTTGGAGAGTCTGCCGGAGGAGTCAGTGTGTCTTTACATGTAAGGATTCAAACACAAAGATTTGATCATGTAATGAATAGGAAATTATATTGTTCTGGCTTTACAGATGGCTTTAAATACAGATACACTTGTGTGTTTTAAAGATTTTCTCCACGTGTTTAGGTTCTTTCTCCGTTATCCTCAAACCTGTTTCGTTATGCCATCGCAGAGAGCGGTACGGCAGCAATGGATGCTATCATGAGTCCCAACCCTCTGCCAACAGCCCAAGTACATTTCCCAAATGCATTAAAAAACTATAACTCGCAGTGTAATAAAATGAAAATCGTAAATTTGAAATTGTAATCAAAATTTATCAACATCTTTCTGTAGTATGTAGGAAATGCATCTGGCTGTGATATTTCCAGCACAAAGAAGATTGTTGACTGTGTGATGCAGCTGACAGAAGAGGACATCTTGAAGATTGCTAGGGTTTGCATCACAACCATCCATTCATCCATCCATCCTTACACGTGAAATGTTATATTTAATAGAGTTTTATTAATTGTATGCATCTTTTACTTCATGTAAAAACACTTTCACATATCATGCTGTGAAGTATTGCATTAATATAAATAACACGGATAATTTATGTCCTAAATTTGTATGCATATTTTTGACTCATAATACAGGAACAAATAATGCTTCGTTTTGGAGTGACAGTCGATGGCCAGTTCCTTCCACAACCTGTAGACAAGCTTCTTCAATCCCATGAGTTTAACAAAGTGCCTCTGATCAATGGAGTTACTGATGACGATGGTGGCTTTACACTACCTAATGTAATGGAAAAGTTTATTTTTACATGCTTTTGCTGTGAAATGTAAACATAGGTTTAAAGTCATAGATTATTTCTGAAAAATGCAATCTTTGAATGAGAGTAATGTGAACATATGTTCCAAAACTATTTTTCTGTAGATTATTGGACCCCCAGGATGGATAGATGGAATGGACAGAGAGCAGATCGTGCCATTTTTGCCTTTATTTAATGCCGATGTAAGACAGAACACGTAATTGATAGTTTATGCATAATTTCTCAAGATCAAAAAATTGGATTTCAAACAAAGCAGTAGAAGGTGTATATACAGTGTGTATATATATGTATGTATGTATGTATGTATGTGTGTGTGTATATAGTGCATGGTAGAACAGTTCAAACATTTATTAATTTCAAACATTTCAAACACAAACTTAAAATTTAATTATCAACCTATTTGTATATTACACAGAGCTTGGAATTTTAACCAATTGAATGTAATTTTGTTTAATTTAATTTGGTTTAATTTTCCCTTATTTAATTTGAAACTGTGGTCTCCCCCAAGGTTTTGTTCTAGGACCTCTGCTGTTTTCTTTTTATGTTACGTTTTAGTAATCAGGAAACACGGAGTAGATTTTTCATTGCATTTATGCAAATATATCCCTCTGTATCTCTATTACTTCTGAGGATCAGTAAACAAAACTTACCAGTTACTTGTTACACAATGAAAATCTCAGAAGTTTCAGGACATGACTGAAATACTGCTTTTGGGTACAACAATTCTGATAAATCGTTTAGGGTAAATTGTATTATGTTGCTTCAAAAGTTAATATGAAGTAAAAAATACTCTATTAATTTAAATCTCATTCTTTTAGTTTCAGAATCAGGTGATTGCTGAGTTTGTTTTAAATGAGTATCTGGGCACATCCAATGACAGGATCAAAGTTCGAGAAGGTTTTCGAGAGATAATGGGGGACTTTTTTTTCAACATCCCAGCTCGAAAAGTATCTAATTACCACAGAGGTGAGAGTTTATTCTATTTATGCATCATTGTGCAATTATGCAAGTTTAATTATTACTATAATTATTATAATTAATAAATATAATTTTAAATTTTACTATATTTTTTTTCTCTTAATAGATGCTGGTGCACCAGTATACATGTATGAATTCCAGAATCCTCCCAGTCTACTTAAAAAGAAGCGACCCAGTTTTGTTGGATGTGACCATGGAGATGAAATTTTTTTTGTTCTGGGTTACTGCTTTGGAAAATATGTAAAACTGCAAGGTTTGTTACTATTCATTTATTAATGATGTGAAGGTTTAAAATATCAAACTCTAGTCTCAGTTTGTATTGCAAGGATTTAACAAGAACTACCGTCGAAGCAATGAAACAGTGGTTAATAGCAATCAATCAACCTCTTTCTGCTTCTTTATTCAGATGAAATCTCAGAGGAAGAGAATAAACTTTGTAAAACTGCCATGGCTTATTGGGGAAATTTTGCTCGCACTGGGTAAGTGATCAGTAATAAAACAGTCCCTTCTAAGTTAGGTGAAAAAATTTGCCATTCATTTTAGGGCCAGATTTACTAACAGCGTGCACCAGCGCAAACTGTCTTTTGGTGCTAAAATGGTACTGTCAGGATTTACTAAAAACGTGCAGTGAAGAATTAGCGCTGAAAAGACGTGGACAAAGTTATTTTTGTGCCTGACCTTTTTGAATATGCATTTGTTGGAGCTTCCATTTCAGACACGAAAATTTATGGGAGGAGAATATTAAAATGAATTACGCAACATGATTTACTAACATTTGCACTCGTCAAATGACTGGTATTTGCGCCATTACATAACGCTCAAAAAAGCATGTCTTAAAGCAGGCGGTAATTTGCGCTGCTCTAGGTATATTGTGCTGGTCATTATGGAAAGGATCTGACTGCGTCTGTGTTCTTTAATGTCCACATTGTTAGTAAATCACCTGCAGAATTTCCCCTCCCATCTTCGCTTTTATGGAATTGCGCTCTAATGTGAATTTGCCCTGTTTAGTAAATCTGGCCCTTAATGTCACTTAATTATCAGCATTTTCTAATAAATTAGGAATAATGCCACTGATAAATCAAAATGTCCCTTTAAAATGTTTTTCATAGACAACAACAACATAAAAAATCCTAATGATGACCTTTAACCTAAGGAATAACTTTATACTATATACTAAACTGTATACTTTTTATATATGGCACTGGTCTGGATATTTTGCAGTGCATATTTTACATGATCTAAGAGGTATTAATACTAATTATGACATATATACTACTTCAAGTGCTGTTTTTGCATTTTAACGTCTGTTTGTCATTGACGGCAGGTCTCCGAATGGTCCAGGTCTCACAAAGTGGCCTGAATATGGAGCTGAGGCTGAATATCTCGGTATTGGATTGGAACAGAAACCTGGCAAAAACTTCAAGGGAAAACACTTTAATTTCATGACTCAAAAACTTCCACAGATAATAAAAGAGTGGAAGGAAGGCAAGTTAGCTATTTCAGAATTGGTGTAAAATTAAGAAGTGTTTAATACGTTTTTTTTTTTAATTGTGAAATGTAAATTAAATTGGATCTTTGTTATATTATTGGTTTTTTTGACAGGACCTCTAGTGCAAACAAAATTAGGATCTCTGAGAGGTGCCTTCCTGACTGTTAAGGGCAAGGACACAATTGTCAACAGCTATCTAGGTGTACCGTTTGCCAAGCCCCCTGTGGGCCCCCTGAGACTGGCTCGGCCCCAGCCTGCAGAGAAATGGGACGGAGTGAGAGATGCGACCAAACAGCCACCCATGTGAGATGTCACACAACCGCATTTCAGTTCAAACATCTTTAATTAGACATTTTCTATGATCTAATGGTGCTGTGGTTTCTTTAGGTGCATCCAGGACAGGCAAGTTATTGTCACTGAACTTGAGTTTCTCGCTATGGATGTAGAGATTCCCGAGGTCTCAGAGGACTGCTTGTATCTCAACATCTACACTCCAGTCAAACCTGGTGAAGAGGCCAAGCTACCAGTAAGTTCATCAACAACTTAAGTGAATGTCCTCCTAGAAACTATGTTCGAGAATGTTTCCTTGTGTTTTCTAGGTAATGGTTTGGATTCATGGTGGAGGGCTTGCTCTTGGTTCAGCATCAATATACGACGGCTCCGTTCTGTCAGCATATCAGGATGTGGTTGTGGTGCTGATTCAGTACAGATTGGGTCTGCTGGGATTCTTTAGGTAGGTGTCGTAAATTATTTCATATCTGTGGTTACCCTTGATCATACCATTTTAATGAAGTATAAATATTAATGTTGATAATAATTAGATTCAAGTTTGATTCTTAAATGAATGATGCAGTGCATCATAAAAACTGAAAATTGGTCATAATTCAATTCAAATAATTTTGGTAAAAAAACAATGTCTTCATTATGGCAGTTCAAACATAAAAGCCATAGAGTCTCTTCAATTTACATATTATTATTATTATTATTACACTAGATGATTGATAATTATTCAAATAAATAATTATAAAATTATTTAAAAATAAATGACTGAATTATAATAAATAAATAAGAAAGATGCAGATGTAACTGAATTCAGATAATAGTAGATTCAGATCTTGATTTTGTGGATTTTTTTGGTGGGAAGTAGGTAAAATACGTATTCTGTATAAGAATTACTATTTTTAATTAGTAATTAAATCGGTTATTAGTACCTAAAATGGTTAGTAATATCTGTATTGAATTTATCGTCCAATTTTTATTTTTTAAAGATCTTTTTTTTGGCATTTCGCCTTTATTACAGTAGGACAGATCAGAGCTGACAGGAAGTGAAGTGGGAGAGAGAGGGGGGTGGGATGGGGTAAGGTCCTCGAGTCGGGATTCGAACTCCGGACGCCTGTAGCACACCGGCACTGTATGTCAGCGTGTAGCGTCCCACAAGGCTATCGACGCCGACATCAAATAGTTTTTTTAGCTCTATTACAATAGCTGTGATGTAGTTAATTTTTTTTTTAAAGTGTAGGTTAACTGCAAAAAAAATAAAAAAATAAAAATATTAAATTCTGTATTTGATACATTGAATATTTATCACCACATTAATACAGCAATACACATGCCAAAGCTAATGTGTTAACTTTAAAGATTAATTAAATGTTCAGTGTTGTGATATTAATGCTAATTAAATAAATAAAACTGCTTTATTATGTTTTTGTGCCATGTAAGTATAAGAGATGCACTGAAAATATTTGGCCGAAATGGTTTCATAGACGAAACAGTTATGAAGTATTTACCAAACCTTTATTTTCGGTTTTTGACTAAATTCAATTTATCAATTTTGGTTTTGGTTTCATTAAAATCATTTTGGTGCATTACTTGTATATTGTGAGTCAGTTTTTTTCTTTCTTTAATTACAGATTAAGATTAAAGATTCTTTTTCTTTTTCTCTTTTTTTTTTTTTTTTTTTTTTGTAGCACGGGAGATGAACATGCTCCAGGAAACTATGGTTTTCTGGATCAGGTTGCAGCTCTTCAGTGGGTTCAGGAGAACATCCACAGCTTCGGTGGAGATCCTGGATCTGTGACCATCTTTGGAGAGTCTGCCGGAGGAATAAGTGTATCCACACTGGTATGGTCTTTATAGCATAGTGACTCAGCCTTCATTCCTGTATATATTTGTTTTGAGTGATAGAGTCACTTTCGGTGTCATTCTGTCTTCAAGATTCTTTCACCATTGGCTTCTGGTCTGTTTCATCGTGCCATTGCAGAAAGTGGGACGGCCTTTTGGGATGGTTTAGTGATGGGTAATCCTTTACTGAAGGCTCAGGTATCATTTTATATTCTTACATTTTCATGATTGTTTTATTTAATTAAGTTAGTATTAAATACTACTGTTATTAAATAACTTCTCATATTGATGGCCATTTCAGAACGCAGCCAAATTATGCAACTGTGACAGCAGCAGCTCATCAAAGATCGTCGACTGCATCCAGCGCTGGTCTGAGGTGGAAGTTCTGGAATGTTCCAAAAAGGTGTGAAATTTTTCATAAATAAAATCCATTAACATTTTAGCACAAGTACTTCTTACAAAAATGCTAAACAATGTGTGATGCTTTGTATTACAGGTGTTTATTTGACTGTTTATGATAAATTGCTTCTTGTATTCCTCATTTAGATAAAAGCTTGTGCTAAATTAAATGTAAATATGATGCACTTTAGAATATTATACTTAAGTATGAACTGAATTAACTGCATGTTAATTAAAAGAAAATGTAGAATAATTTAATTTCATATTAAACGCAGTTAGCATATTTAAGTGCACTTTTATTTCATTAATATCCTATATTATCTTCAAGTAGTTTTTTTAAATATACTTTTATGTGCACATTCAGTACAATTAAGCACACTTTTCTTTCACAAGGGATGATGCTTCAATCATATTTATCATATGTAATTATGTATTATAAAGTATAAGTGATTTTAGAATATATGTACAATGTATATTTCATGTGATTGATATGAGCAGCTGTGTTTCCACTATGTTTCTAGTTTGTGATGATGTACTTCAGTCTCGCTCTGGATTCTTATTTCCTTCCTAAACCTGTGGAGGAGATCGTTCAGAAACAAGAGTTCAGTAAAGTTCCTCTCATCACTGGAATTACCAATGATGAGTTTGGCTTTTTACTGGCCGCAGTGAGTAAAAGTTATATTTATTATTATTTTAAATATCACAATCCAAACTCACTCGATTAGAATCAAGGCAGTTGTTTTTCTGTCATTGAAACAAACCTTCTGTTAAAAATAAAAGATCTTATTATGAACATGCATGCAGAGATCTCAGACACAGTTACAGCATATTCTTATATTTAGTTTTATATTTTAACGCGAAGGTTGAATGTTATTTCTTCATAGTATTTTGCGGGTAAAGGATGGACTGATGGGATGGATAAAGAGCAAGCCATAAAAGGCCTGACCCTCACGTATCCTGATGTAAGTCACAACTCAACACAATGCACATTTACAGTACGTACGTTACATGTGTTTTTCTTTGAATCCTGTGTGCTTTGACTGTTACTCACATCAGCCCAGGGATCGATGGATCATTGATCTGGTGGTGAACGAGTACCTGGGCGACACAAGAGATCCCATTCAAGTCCGAGACATTTACAGAGAGATGATGGGTGACGTGCTGTTCAACATCCCTGCCCTCCAACTGGCAAAATACCACAGCGGTGAGACGCAGTCAGTTCTTCATTCATTCATATTGGACCATTGCAGCTGTGTGGGAAAAAGGGTTTCATAATATTTAAGAAACAAAGAACTTTAAATTCTGACTATATTACATAGTTTATTCAATTTAAATTTTAGCATGAAATTATATATACACTACAGGTTAAACGTTTGGAATAATTACTAAAATTATGCTCACCAAGGCAAAATGCAGTAATATTGTCAAATACTATTACAATCCTGAAAGGAACTGTTTTCTGTTGTAATATTTTAAAATGCAATTTTTTCCTGCGACGCAAAGCTGAATTTTCAGCATCATTCAGTGTCACATGATCCTATTCTGATATGCTGCTCAAAAACATTTATTAGTAGTAGTAGTAGTAGTAACGCTAAAAACAGTTGTGCCACTTCATAATTTTGTGGAATCTGGTAAGCAAGAATACTTAATAATAATACTTTTATTCAGCATTAAATTAATAAAAAGTGACAGTAAAAGACCTTTATAATGTAACAAAGCATTTCTACTTCAAATAAATGCTGTTTTTTCTCAACTTTCATCAAAGATCCTGAAAATTTATCATGATTTCCTCCAAAATATTAAGCAGCAAAAACAGTTTTTAACATAGATAATGAGAATAATAATTGAGGACCAATAATAATTAAACAGCATAAGCATAATAGACTAATTCCTGAGACACTGAAGACTGGAGTAATGATGCTGAAAATAAAGCTTTACAACACAGGAATAAATGACACTATTTACACTAAATATATAATTGCTGAATTATGGAAAAATCTTATATATTAAAATTAGAAGAAAAAAAAAACAGGTCTATTGTGCTTTGTTTACATGATCGTTTAGCTCTTCAAAATCACAGTGAAATATTCTTGGAGTTAAAGGCATAGTTGCACCCCAGACTCAGCTGCTCCTCACGCTGCACTGCCTCTTCTCAACCAATCACTGCGGAGCCTTCAGCTACTGCGCCGCACGCAGCATCTCCCACGGGTGTGGCTTCCCAACCTCCTCTCCTTCCCACTCCCTTCCTTCTACCTCTGGCTGCAGACGCTAGCGTGAGAATCGGATACAGGCCCTCGGTCGATGGTCATCAGATGCTTTTGAAAGTTACATCAGGTTTAATCAACTCCACATAAAGGAAGCCCATGTAGCCCAGGGGCCCATTCTTTGTACGTCGCTTATTACATCTGAGATGATTTGAAAGATTCCAGATCTTCTAATCCTGATAACTGATCTCTGGCTAATTTGGTTCTTCAAACGAATTTGCGTATTAGATTAAAATATCTGGATTAAGTTATCTAAGATTACTGCGCGTTCTCGTGTTCCCTGAAAAGGGCAGATGTATCAATCCTCGAAACCATGATCAGCAATGCAGCGATTGGCTGGAGGCAAGACAGCAACGTGATGACATCATATCATTAAAGACACCTAACGAAAAACTTGACAAATTTCTGGACCTTTATAAGGAAACAGCCAGGCGAACAAATCTACATAAATGTATTTTGAATTTTTTTAGTTTATCTATTTATTTATTTTTTTTACATGATTCCCAATTCTTTTATATTTGTGATTTCTAGTATTTGTATAGGCTTTACATTTTTCAATGTTGTAATTAGCAATTCATTTAATTTTATCTTTGAAACAGATTTGTTATGTGACAGCATTAATTAAAGTTTCTTAGAGATCAAGTTATCTGCGTCTCCTGCGCTCCATCAAGCCACTTCCATAATATCTGTCATCACTCAAATTAATGCACGACTCAGATTAACTGTATAGCATGTGTGTAAGACTCCAATACAATTATAAAGTAATTATTTCATCTAATAAATCTTTCAATGAGTAAAACTGGCTGTGTCTATAGTATTATAGACTACACAACATTATCTTATTTTCAAATAAATTTTTTAATTATTATTATTTTAAATTATTGTCTCTGGACCAGGAACTTTTCAGGGAACTCTTTTAATAAAGTAGCGGTGGCTGGGGCCTATTATAAGTATCAATTCTGCTTAAAAAGATGCGATCTAATCCTGTTTACATGAAATAAGCCTGCTCCCGAGCAGGTTTAAGCTTACGGACCTGTTGCTATGACAACAACTCCAGGATGAGCTTCGAAGAACCAAATGATCCAAGATCAAGCGAAATCGGCAACAATCAAATCCAGCTAACTGAGTTAGCAACGTACGAAGAACGGACCCCTGATCAGTTAAAAAATAAATAAATAAAATTTACGTCGCTTTTAAACCAAGTTGTTTACTCGGGTAACCGGAGGCTCTCCTTTCCAGTGCAACAAGTCAGTTCCTTTGGTCGCATTAAAAGCCCTCCAACTGTCGTTTCTAATCTCATAGCTTATTCAGCATCGGACAGGGCTCTCTCCCCTCCGGTGCAGCAGGGCCGCAGCTCCCTCCGGTTGCAGTGTGAGCCCTCTGTTTGTCATTTGAGTTATGCTGCATACTCTGCGTAGTCCTCATTTGATATCTGCCATCGTGCTCCTCTTTTAGCGGCATGTAGGGCTCACCAGTCCGAGAGATAATCAACTAATTTGGCACAGGTGCAACTCATTTAGCTAACCATCCTAACTAGTGCAATACATATATATATATATATATATATATATATATATATATATATATATATATATATATATATATATATATATATATATATATATATATGCAGCCTACCTACCAGTTTTCCGGCATCCCTCCTTCCCAACTCCCTAAATCTATTTTTATCCCATATCAGGGATAGGGGGAGTTCTCTGGTTTCGGGCCATATTCTGGGCTCGGAGCCCTCCCCCAGGACAGCATGCCAAAATATGCTAACTATTTGCTATCAGATTAGATGTAAGGGTGAACTCGTGAAATAATGACAGGATTTAAATTTTGGGTGAACTATCCCTTTAAATCTATCATTTTCACTTGTTTAAAAGGTGTGCTGTTGTGATTGTAGCCTCAGGAGCGCCGGTTTACCTGTACGAGTTCCAGCATCCTCCCAGTATGATCCAGAAGAACAGGCCCAGCTTTGTTGGCGTTGACCACGCAGATGAACTGTTCTTTATCCAGGGCACCTGCTTCGCTAAAGCCCACCTCAAAGCAACCGGTAAAACTCGTCATCACAAACACATCCTTCACTGACACTTTTCTGAAAAGGTTTAAATAACCACTGAATCATCATTTAATGGTTCAATCTTGCAGCACCTTTCACAAAGGAAGAGGAAGAGCTGTGCAGGACTGTGATGGGATACTGGGTGAACTTTGCACGCACCGGGTAAAATATCGGACCACTTGTTTTTGTAGGAGAACAAAGTATATGGTTTCTTCACTCTAATGCAGCTGTTTCTGGACCGGCAGGTCTCCGAATGGTCCGGGTCTGACACACTGGCCTGAATATGAGGATGAGGCAGAGTATCTCGGCATTGGACTGGAACAGAAAACTGGGAAGAACCTGAAGAGGAAACACTACGCATTCATGACCAAGACGCTTCCAGATCTCATACGCCAAGACCGAGAGAAAAAAGAGCATTTAGAACTGTAAAAAAAATAAAAAAATAAAAACTGTTTCATTAGAAATGAACTTGAATGTATGGATGACAGAAAAAGATTAACTGTGATTCAGTGTAAGAATTTAATTAACCTGAGAAAATCAAATAAGCACTGAGTGCATTTTGGTGCTAAAGTTCAGATTTGATAGAAAATGTACAATTTGATCATATGACAAATAAATGTCTAGGCAACTAATGTTTTGCACTTAAAAATAAAAGTTGGAAAACATTCAAGTTTTTCCTCCATTTTATTGAGAACAAACGAAGGCTAAAGCTGCAAACCTCCCTGAATTTGAATGCAACGTGTGCATACTAGTCATGAATTTGCGCTTTGAGATTTTCTAACTGGCAGATTTACATGGATGACAATAATTCAACTATTGACAATATTCAGATTTTTTTTTTTTTTTTAATTTTCAAACAGCAGATTAACATCAAATATAAACACCTGTACTGGATGCTTGACTCACTAACGGAGCCGTTTTGCTGCACAAACATCACACTTACTGACAACTCGTGTTTTACTTTCAGTATAATTACAAAATTAAAAATATGGAAATATAAGAAAAACACAAGTGTATAAATTATAGTTTTAGGCACAGTGCTTTGCTAAATTATCATGATAGATAAATGGGAGAGAAACTCAGATTTGAAGTCACCTAAAATCATATGTGAATTGTGACGATAAAAAATGGGGCAAAACTTGATTTTATCCATTGAGAAGTGAGAAACTGAAGTCCATAGGTTTTGAGTTATTAATTGCACAAATGCTTTGAAATATTATTTGAATAGTTAGCAGCCAATGTAAACAGCTACATGAAATGTACTCACCCTCAGGCCATCCCTGATGTAAATTAGTTTGTTCATCGAAACAGATTTGGAGAAATGTAGCATTACATCACTTGCTCAATAATGGATCCTCTGCAGTGAATGGGTGCCGTCAGAATGAGAGTCTGATAAAAACATCACAATAATCCACAAGTAATCTACACCACTCCAGTCCATCAATTAATGCCTTGTGAATTGAAAAGCTGTGTGTTTGTAATGTCTATGTAATGTGTGTGTGCTATATATATATATATGTCACATTATTATTATTATTATTATTATTATTAGAAAATAGATGAAGTATAGCAGGTAAATTAAACATAAATGATAAAAAATAATACAATTGCTAATTATAAACATGAAACAATTTCGTGTCCATGAAACACAAATAGTCCTAAATTTAAAAGTAAAGCAAGTCCTAAACTAAATAGTTTTCTTTGCGCATAAAAAGTATTCTCGTAGCTTCGTAAAATTATGGTTGTACCCCTGATGTCACATGGAATATTTTACCGATGTGATGTCCTTGCTACGTTTCTCAGCCTTGATTGTGTCAGGATCCTTGCTATCTATGGGAGGGTCAGATAGCTCTCAGAATTCATCAAAAATATCTTAATATGCGTTCTGAAGATGAACAAAGGTCTTATGGGTTTGGAACGACATGAGGGTGAGTAATTAATGACAGAATTTTCATTTTTGGGTGAACTAACCCTTTAACATGGCTTAATGGAGTACGGTGTTGCTTGCCTGTACATGTACATTTTTAACAAAATATAAAGTCTGGGCTTTTTATATCACTGACTTCTTATATTAAGCCACATTAAGTGTGGTTTTCTATGAGGAAGAAAATGTTTATCATGCAATTGTTTTGATATATTATATTACATTACATTACATTACATTATATTATGTTATGTCAGGCCTGTATTATAAACCTAATAAATAATTGACCTTGTTTTTTAATGGAGTCACTTATGCTCATCAAGGCTGTATTTATTTGATCAAAATACAGAAAGAAAAAAAAACAAAACAGTAATATTGTGAACTCTTAGGCTATTGCAATTTCTAATATTGGTTTTCTATTTTAATATATTTTAAAATATAGTGTATTCCTGTAAAGCAAAGCTGTATTTTCAGCATCATTGCTCCAGTCTTCAGTGTCACATGATCCTTCAGAAATCATTCTAATATTCTGATTTATTATGTGTTGAAACTGTTGTGCTGCTTGATATTTTTTGGAACCTTTTTTCTTTGATTCTTTGATTAGGCTAATAAAAAGTTCAAAAGAACAGCATTAATTAAAAACATAAATCTTTTCTAACAATATAAGTCTTTAATATCACTTTTATCCATTTAACACATCCTTGCTGAATAAAAGTATTAATAAAAAAAATTAATAAATAAGAAAGAAAACATTTACTGACCCCAAACTTTTGAATAGTATAGTGTATATTGTAACACAAAATTTCTATTTTGAATAAACACTGTTCTTTTTAACTTTTTATCTCTCAAAGAATCCTGAAAAATATCACAGGTCCCAAAAAAATATTAAGCGGTACAACTTTTTCCAACACTGATTATAAATTAGCATATTAGAATGATTTCTGAAGGATCATGTGACACTTAAAATTCAGCTTTGCTTCACAGGAATAAATTATATTTTAAAGTATATTAAAATAGAAAACTTTTATTTTAAATTGCAATAATATTTCACAATATTATTTTGTGAAATAATATTCCGTATTTTTTATCAAATAGATACAGCCTTGATGAGCACAAGAAACTACTTAAAAAAAAATGTACTGATCCCAAACTTTTGAATGGCATGTATTGTACTGTAAAAATGTTTTCTCAGATAACCTAAAATGTGCATCATTTAGTTACGTCAAGGGTCAAATCAAATATAAATAGCACATTAAAGTTAAAAGTTACACAAGCGCTGTACAGGTCTGGAATAAAGAATGTTTTTGCTCAGGTGCCCGAAATGTCTGCCCAATAGAAAAAAGTTTTGCTCAGCAAGAAAAAAAATTCAAGGGAACATTGGTGGGCAGGGGAGCACCAATAATCCTTTCAGCAGTCCAAACCGTTCTCCGTAGTCTTCTGATGTCTGATTTTGCCTTTTTTACAGTGGAGTCAATGTGAGTGTCCCAATTCAGGTCCTGAGAGATGATGGATCCCAGGAACTTGAATGTCTCCACTGCAGCCACAGTGCTGTTCATGATGGTGAGTGGGGGGAGAGCAGGGAGGTTTCTCCTGAAGTCCACGATCATCTCCACAGTTTTGAGCGTGTTAAGCTCCAGGTTGTTAAGACTGCACCAGACAGCCAGCTGCTTAACCTCCTGTCTGTAAGCAGACTCTTCTCCATCCTTGATGAGGCCGATGTCGTCTGCGAACTTCAGGAGCTTGACAGAGGGGTCTTTAGAGGTGCAGTCGTTGGTTTAGAGGGAGAAGAGCAGTGGGGAGAGAACACATCCCTGAGGGGTGCCAGTGCTGCTGGTGCGGCTGTTGGATGTGTATTTTCCCAGTCTCAGTAGTTGCTGCCTGTCTGTCTGGAAGCTGGTGATCCACTGACAGATAGAGCTAGGGACAGAGAGCTGGGTTAGTTTGGTCTGGAGGAGTGTAGGGATGATGGTTTTGAAGGCCGAACAAAAGTCTACAAACAGGATCCTCACGTAAGATTTGTCCAGGTGTTGCAGGATGTAATGCAGTCCCATATTGACTGCATCATCTACCGACCTGTTTGCTCGGTAAGCAAACTGCAGGGGGTCCTGTAAGGGTCCAGTGATGTCCTTCAGATAAGCCAACACCAGTGCTCAGTGCTGGGGGATGGAATCTTGTAGTTGGTGATGTCTTTCAGACCTTTCCACACTGATGCAGGGTTGCATTATTTATTTCAACCCAAGTACACAATACATGTATGGCCACATGAACTTTAAGAATTATATACTTTTTTGTTTGTTTGTTTGTTTGTTTGTTTAGATAAATCGCTCAGAGGGGTTTGACCAAACAATTTTTTTTTATATATAAATCATCCAAGCACCCGATTCCTAGCCATTTCTAATATACTTTTGATATGACTAAATATTATTAATTTTAAAGAAATTCCAGTTCCCTCTTCACGTAGGCCTAGTATTTTCATATAGTATATCGCTTGGCATGAGTATACTGTATGTATGCAGGTAAAGTTTAATATATCAGCTTTATCGCTGGGCGATCTATAAAGAATCCATCCACCATAAGAACATAAAGCTCATCATATAGTTAGACTCTATTGTGTTGAACATATGATGAGACAAATAATGGAAAGATTACAGAGTACAAAAAAGGGAGGCATAGTTGTGGTATATTAATGTATGTGTCAACATTAACCATTTTTATGTGTAGGCACCATCACACATAATTAGAGGCAGCCTGATCATATGTGGTGTTTCTGTTGTGCTTTTAACCAGTGTACGCTCAGACCAGGGAGTTGAAAATGTGGATGTGGCGAGGCTAATGATGTCAGTACGGGGCGCTGATAGTGCATGCTTCATAACAGGAAAAAGTAATCATGATTATCCTGTGATTGTATAAAATAAAGTCATATAAAAGTCGTATCAACACATCCCTAACTACATTAGTATTTATAATTGTACTAATTATTTTGTTCATTTAATTGAATTATTTAATCTCATTTTTATTTAAGTGAACCTATACTGTGTTTTAATTTGCTGGACAGTGTTTTCATTCATGAGTACAACCTGGTTAAACATCACATGTTTTTAAACAGAATTGAACGGTTATGGCGTGATGTTTGGGATGGAGTCACATCGGTCTACTATTCTGTGCTCTCCCACCTTGAGTTCCAAAGACTGCTGGACCCCAACAATGATGTCGACCTATTCTGCTGCCACTTTGTCTTTTTACCACGACTTCAGGCGAGCCTTCATTCATTTCATCATGCATGGGACAACCACCCTCTAAGAACAGAACGAAATATGACCCCAAACCAGCTTTGGGAAATGGGGCAATGTGTACATCATGTTCCTGAACTGGATAATGATGAGGTAAGATTGTAAAGTAATGTGAAGAAATAATTCACATTTTAAAATGATATAATGAAAAATAATATATACTTTATCCGTGTTTTGTGTTGTTACAGAACAAGCATATTAAATAGGACTGCCCTCGACTAAAGATTTTTCTGATTAACTACACTGTAAAAAGTGATAAGTTGACTTAACTTAAAAAAATTGAGGAAACCCGTTGCCTTAAAATTTTTAAGTAAATGATAATTAAAAAAACAAGTTAATTGAATTGTCAAGTTCACTTAACTTTTTTTTTTTTTTTTTTAATTATTATGTACTTAATAATTTTAAGGCAACGGGTTTCCTCAATTTTTTTTAAGTTGTCAACTTTCACTTTTTACAGTGTAATAGTTGTTCAGTTGAAGACGATTAGTCGACTAATCACGTGTTTATATTAATAAACCATATAATTCATAATAATGACCTTTTAATTGCCTATAGCCTAAGTAATTTAGTATTTTTTTTTTTTTTTTTAGGGAAGTGCTCATTTTGACTGGGATGACGGTGGTTATGCAGCAAGAAGAGAAAGCATCATCATTCCCACAGCAAACATCATCCTCACAGAAGAGCAGCTGGAAGAACTGAAAAATTCTTTTGACCCTTTGGATGAATCCGAATCATTTGGCATGAACATTTACATAAATCCAAGGGAGTATGTGCAATCTGTATTCCAAGTGTAATGCCAAAGTCAAGTCATGTCACCTTCATTTATATAGCGCTTTATATGCTTGCATGTCTCCGGTCAGTCAACTCAGGCTTTGGCCTTGTTTAAAATTAAATATGAAGAATATCTGACATGAACTGTCATAAACGTGTGCGTTTTTTTTTTTCTGTTCAGTCTCACAACCTTTTAAGACCATTCAGCTTGTTCAGACGTTAGTACTTTTATCTTTCTTTGTTATTGTTCAGTTGTTATGCAAGGTACAACCTTAGGGTATGTAATTAAAAAACGAAAAAGTTTTTAGCATTAAGCAATTTGAATAAAGGGATAGTTTATCCCAAAATGAAATTTCTGCCATGAATTGCTCACCCTCATGTCGTTCCAAACCCATAAGATCTTTGGAACACATATTATGATATTTTTGTTGAAATCCGAGAGCTCTCTGAGTGAGTAATTAATGACAGAATTTTCATTTTTGGGTGAACTATCCCTTTAAATTAACATTTTATTACTCCAGGTAACATTAATTATTCTAAGAAAAGAGACTGTTTTTTTTTTTGTTTCATTCAGTTCCACTGTTACATTCATTGGCGTAAAAAGAGAAGACTGCATTATCATTCCCTCAGCAAGCATTGTCCTCACGATACAATACAAAAGTATGTGCAATCTGTCAAGAAGCTAGAAACGTAATATTCACTCAAATCCAAACAGTGATTTTTTTTGTTTATTTTTTTTGTTTTGTTTTGGGTTGGGCAGTGTACAATGCTATTGTTGTTAATGAGATAACTGTACTGAATATGTCTGTTATTAAAAAAGTCTATGTCATGATAGATCACCTGTCTGCTAAAAACTTGTTTAAAACTAAAAATGTTATTGTCCTGTATTAGGCAAATAACAAACTGAAACAATTACATCTTTATTCACACATAACATTTTGTATGGTCTCCTTTGACCTTGATAACAGCTTCTGTTCTTGTTTATTGTTTTTATGTACTTTTCCAGAGTCTTTATTTAATAACTGAGCATAAAAGAAGCCTAGAATTTGAAGATGCAAAAGCCCCTTGGCGCTGTAAATTAAACATTTTACACTTTGTCCACTTGAAGTCCATTAAGTGCCCTCCTGAGGAAGGCACAAAGACTCCACATGACATCTTTGAAGGTAATGTGTACAGATAGGCGTGTGCGCATTTGTGAGTTTAAGCTGCGGAATGACGGTCTCAAAAGAATCCACAAATACAAAACCGCATATTCACGGACATTCTTAAGGCAGAACACTACTGCAAAGGACTTGCTATTTGTTGTGTATACTGTGAGCAAAAAAACAATGCACATATTGTCTTTGTCTGGATTGCCCTGTGTGGATCTGGTTTACATTTGTGGATTCGCTGTGTATGGATCTCTCGCGCGTGCATTTTTAGGAGGTTTTGATACTGTTTTCACTCCATATTTTCCCCATTCGTTTCCTATGGTCGGTCATTTTAGCCTGCTCGAATCAAGCCCTCGATTTTGTGCGTGTGTGTTCACATTCCAAATGCCATAAGTAACCAAGTTTCGTACCATTCCGATGAAGCTGTGATTTTTACAAATTCAAAACAGAAGATTTTTCGGTCAAAAGTGACCGAAGAGCACCAGAGGGTTAATGAATCTGGCAACCACAGTTCCCACAGCAAAGTTCAAAGTGTGTCTAGGTTACACAGTTGTGTTGATGAGAGTGTGCAGGACGCTTGTGAACGCATTCTGCTGTGGGACTGAACACGGCACGGCGATGAGAGGCTCTGTGGTGCTTTCACTCTGGATCCTGATCCAGCTGAGTCTACAAAACACAGCGAAAGCAGAGGATGGTAAGTCACGTTAGGAGCGCGTTTACTTGCACAACAGCACGCTAACTGTCAAAAACAGCTTTCTTATTAACGCAAGAAAACTGCATTTACTCGAGCTTTGAAGCAACTGTGTTTTTCACACGTTTTGACATGAACATGAGCATTTCGGCGAAGCTGTCAGAACGCAACGCTGGTAAATGAATCTACTAAGTTAAACGGTAATGGGGCGAAAGTGCACGTGTGGGCGTGTGTGCGGTAAATGATCGGTTAAGCCTGATCAGTGTCTTTATGCATATGTAAAATACGAGGTTAAAATGCATGCATAGAAATTATTAAACAATCAGATAAAAAATAAATAAATGCATTTAATTAATATAAAACATAAAATAGTTTCAGATGGAGTAGCCTATAATCTTAATAATTTAAATGAATAGCCTACTTAATTCATATAAAACAAATCAAATTATAAGTGGTATGAAATAGCTTAAAATATATAAAATAGTTTCAAATGAAGTACAGCATGTATAACGCAAATAAAAATTAAATATGAAATGAAGCATGTATAGAATATGTAAATATATATATATATATTAATGTATTAATAGTTAATATTGTAAGCATGTGAATTGTCATCAAATGTAAATATTCAATGTCTACTCTGAAATTTGAAGGACAACCAACTGCTTTTTTTCTATTTCTATGTCGCTTTAATTGAAAGTGAATAGCAAATCATACTGTGGTCCCTCTTTATATGAAGTGGCCTTAACTACGTACTTCAGTCATTCTTGAGACATGGGACAAAACATGTCCAGCAATTGTAACTTCTATCAGGTTTAAAAAATAAAAATATTTTTAATTGGGGATTAATAATAGAATGCATTTAACACAATTATTCCCTTCAATTTAATTTTATCATTATTATGTGAAATCTGACACTTACTCTTTTCACTACATCTAAAACAGTGTTTCCACAGAGAAGGGTTCAATCATTCATATGCTATAGCATGGACAAAAATGTTTTTTTGTTTTTTTTAATGATGAAAAATACCTTGTTTTATCAAAAGTAACACTTAATAATATCTCATATCAAAGCAAGGTTGTTTTTCAGTGACACATGCATGTTTCAAAGTTGTGTCCCCACTTTTTGTCAACACCGTCAGACATTCATTAAAATGTAATAAAATCAGGGAATATCAGGGGCAGCTGTCACTCTAAAGGACCCCTCACCACAATCCTCCTCTGCAGAGTACATCACTGCCAGACAGGCTCTGGTCAGTTTTATAGTTTTAGAATATATTAAATCATAATGTTAATATTTCCTGGCCACAACCATGATATGTCAACACCATCTTCCAATTTCTGAGGAAATTATTTGAAATATTTAGATCATTTTATTCTCCTGAAGCAGGTTACATTAGCATCTAGCATCAACAGAAAAAAACAAAATGACTACTACATGAACTCCATTTGTTTTGTGAAAGAAATGCCCAATTTGTCACCACCGTCAGATTTTGTGTTCCAATGATATATCAAAATACTTAAATGTGACTCTTGAATAAAAGCTTTATAAACAATAACATACTTACTGTTTGTTGTGTTTGTTTTAATACAGTAATTGATTGATTCAATGTATTTGATGACTACAAATTCAGGTTTTCGTCACCACCGTCAGTTCTGTCACCTCCGTCAGAGGAATATTTTGATCATATTTCATTATGATTTTTTATATTTGTTGAGGAATATGTGAAAGTGTAATCTGTCTGATAACGTGAGAATGTGTTTTGAATTGTTAAAAACTTATCTTGAATGCTGTTAAAGATAAAGTTGAAATTATATTACACAGTCCAAGGTAAAAAGCACATTTTGCTAAAACAAGAGAAAAGTTGGGAGGTTGTATCAAAGCATAGCTCAGTAGCTTAGTACATATAAGCAGTGTTGGGAAGGTGACTTTGGAAATGTAATAGGTTACAGATTACAAGTTACCCTGTTTAAAATGTAATAAGTAACTTTTCAATTATTTTATTAAAGTAATATAACATTACATTTGATTACTTTTCTAAATTTCTAACATTTTCAACTGTTAATCATTTTGAAACATTTAAAGCAGGCAGGATTGACCTTAAAGTAGTGCTCAACACTGATTACTGCAAAATCCTTCATCACTTGAATTAAGATTTCATTCAATTAAATAAGTGATAATGTACATCTTTATTTTGCGATAACAACTGGCTTGATGTACATTATCCCGATTGTTACACGGCTGCTTGCCACAAAAGTAAATAATTAGACACAAAACACTGACCTGAGTTGAAATATTTGAACGCAAAGCTTCCATGAAGAAAGCAGTTGCTAGCAAGCGGCAAGTTCAAACTAGACGGACATTTAAGGGATACGGTGCAGTCGTACTACTTTTATTACACAACATTTCACCACATAAATAATTAAGTACTAGTACTTATAGTACTAGTTTGTTAGTTATCTTATAATCCATTACAGTGTGCAAAACAAAATGGCAGCAGCTGCGTTTGTACACTGTAAAAAGTGATAAGTTGACTTAACTTAAAAAAATCGAGGAAACCCATTGCCTTAAAATTTTTAAGTAAATTATAATTAAAAAAATAAGTAAATTGAATTGTCAAGTTCACATAACTTTTTTTTTAATTATTATGTACTTAATCATTTTAAGGCAACGGATTTTCTCAACTTTTTTAAGTTAAGTCAACTTTCACTTTTTACAGTGTATGAAACGAGAGAGCGAGATACCAGGATGACAGAATTAAGAAATTGCACACATAATATTGAATTGAGTTTTAATATTTTATTAGCTAACCAAAAGCAAAGCTTCCACCAAACAACAACAACAACAACAACAAAAACTGTTCCTAGCAAGTGTATAGCACTGGCTTAAGTTACCCGGATGAGTCTGTGTTATTAGCTTTTACCAGTTGTTATTGGGGAATAACATACCTTGGAATGTCACGACTGACCAATCAGAATCAAGCATTCCACAGAGCCGTGTAATAATTTAATCTAAAGTACAGCCACCACAAAATCAGACTTTAGCACCTCTTATTTACTTTGAGATCATTCTGAGGTTAAATACAGATTTAAAATCATAACAAGAAATAGTTTAATAGCTATGATACTGGTTTTGAAATCAAATGTTTGCATAGTTATGACAAGAAACACTGGCATCAAACAATGCCTTGGAATAAACAATTAATCTTAAAAATTAAAGCATATGCATAATCCAAAATAGGAAATAAAACAGCTATCGAATAAGCATGCGTCCTATTCTGTCCTAAACTCCTGAAACACTGGTGTCTCATTTTAGAGCAGTCAATGCAATTTATGAAAGAAGTCAATTAAATCTGTATGGGGGTGTGAAAATATTCAGATGTAACCCCCTTTGTAATCATTAAAATTTTCTAAAGTAACTGTAATTTAATTACACATTTTTTCTCAGTAACTGTAACTAATTACAATTACATTTATTTTGAAATTAAATTACGTAATTACGTTACATGTAACTAGTTACTCCCCAACACTGCATATAAGATACATAAATGTAGTTTTATTTGTCTGAGTACAAGGTTTTATTTTTTCAATTTTGCACCCTTTGCCCCACTTCTCAAGAATGACTGACTTACATTGAAATTAATCATTTGATCTTATTGTATACGTACTTGTTTTTACATTGTACTTATATTTTAAAAATACCTACGTGTAATTACATCTGTAATTAATTTCTGTAATTACATTTATAATTACTCTGTTGACCATCCCTTACACCTTAACCCACCCTTAAATCTACCCAAACCACCAAACCTGTGCCTAGCCTTACCTGTATCCCACCTCAATAGCACCTAAAGCGTTTTGCAATACAATATGAACACAAGAAGTACACTGTACTAAATTTTTGATGTAAGTACGTACTAGTTAAGGCCACCTAATATAAAGTGGGACCCATATTGTGAATACAAAAATTACTTTAAACTATCTTTTTTTATGAATTACACAGGTCCTGTCTTGCACACCAAGTTTGGAGCTCTAAAAGGTGAATATTTGAAAGCGAAGGGAAAGGACACAGTTGTTCATTCCTATCTGGGCGTCCCGTTCGCCAAGCCGCCCGTGGGTCCTTTGAGATTTTCTCCTCCACAGCCTGCAGAGAAATGGACCGGAGTGAGAGATGCTACAAAACAGCCCTTCATGTGAGAATAAAACCGAACTAATGCACCTCTAGATCAGGTGTTTTGCTTCAACACCCAGATTTTTCATTGTTCCTCTGTGTCCGTCCCAGGTGTCTGCAGGAAAAGCAGTTAGTTGAAGACTTGATAGCCAATATATCAATGAACATAGAGGTTCCTGACTCATCAGAGGACTGTCTTTACCTCAACGTCTACACACCTTCTAAACCTGGAGCAAATGACAAGTTGCCTGTAAGTGTGACTGATATGGATGAACTTTGCTGCATTTTCATGCATATATGTCTAAGTGTTTTAATATTGTTGTTTTGTAATGGTGCAACAGGTCATGGTTTGGATTCATGGCGGGGGGTTTTCTTCATGCTCTGCTTCCATTTTTGATGGACATGTTTTGGCTGCCTATCAGGATGTAGTTGTGGTTCTGATTCAATACAGGCTTGGCCTACTTGGATTTTTTAGGTAAAAACTAGTTGTTGCCAACATAAAGATCCAACAAAACCCCAAATAGTTTATTTATTCAATAAATAAATTCTAATGATTCCAAATAATATCCCTTAATTAGCCTTTTTCTCTCCAGGTATTAGAGTAACAATAAACAATGACATATCAAACATTAGATTTTGATCGTCAGGCCATGCATTTTTGGACTTCAGACTTGCATGTAATCTCTTTGAATGGCCATTTTTGATGCTTCAGATTCTCTGATTAGTGACTGATACCGTAATTTTGAGGTCTAAGGTCTCTAATGAGGTTATATGATGATCTTCTGCCCTTTAGCACAGGAGATGAACATGCTCCAGGAAACTATGGTCTTCTGGATCAGGTTGCAGCTCTTCAGTGGGTTCAGGAGAACATCCACAGCTTCGGTGGAGATCCTGGATTAGTGACCATCTTTGGAGAGTCTGCCGGAGGAGTCAGTGTGTCTTTACATGTAAGGATTTATAATTCAAAACTATTTTCTGTGATTTAGGCTTTGACAAGATAAATTTAAGTTTGAATTTAATGACACTAAAAATGTCATGCTGTGTATTTTGATTGAGCATTTTTTTTTATATATTTTCAAGTAATTTTGTTATGTGCTAATCTATTTAGATGTATTATTTTATTTTTATTTTAGCTGAAGTAATTTTAGTACTTCAACTTATTTAATTTATTCATCATTTTCAAAAATGTGATCACTTTTAGAGTAAATGGTATTTTATATTAAATATTATATACCTATATCGTGAATAAATATAATTTCCTGTTTTATTTCAATTTCCTGACTTGGCAGACTTTTTTTCAAATATTTGCAATATTTTTGGACTTCTTGAAAATAAATAGTAAAGATTATGTCAAATGACTTAAGGTATTTTCAAAATAATGATTCATTTAATGACACATTTTTCTCATTATGACATTAATTTTAATTCCGAAATTAAAAAAAGGTTGACGAGTTATATTTAAGTATTTTTTATATTTTTTTTCATAGGTTCTTTCTCCATTATCTGCAAACCTCTTCCATCATGCCATCGCAGAGAGCGGTACGGCAGCAATGGATGCTATCATAAATCCCGACCCTTTGGCATTAGCTCAGGTCAATTACTCCTGTTCTTTTCTTAAGAAACTCTCTTCTCTAATAAAAATTAAAAACATTTAATGTAAATATCACATTTTCTCTCTAGGCTGCAGGAAATATATCTGGCTGTGATATTTCCAGCACAAAGAAGATTGTTGACTGTTTTATGCAGCTGACAGAAGACGACATACTGAAGATCGCTATGGTCTGTCCACATACTTGACTGTGTCATAAAATCTATGTGAATATTCAATTAAATCTGTTACAAATATATGCAAACAGCCCTCCTATGTATTAAATGGTGTGTACTACAGGAGCATCCAATGGTTCGTTTTGGAGTGACGATGGATGGCCGGTTCCTTCCCAAGCCTGTAGAGGAGCTTCTTCAATCCTATGAGTTTAACAAAGTGCCTCTGATCACTGGAATCACTGATGATGAGTGGGGATATGTATTGCCTAACGTAAACACTTTGTCACTTTTAAAATCTGTAAAGAACTGTTTATCTTCAGTCAGAATTGTACAGTAAATTCATATTTAAAAAATGTTTTTCAGTAGTTCTTTTCACCTCCAGGATGGACAGACGGGATGGACATGGAGCAGATCTTGCCATTTTTGACCATGTTTAATCCTACCGTAAGAATCTTCAATTTGACAATTTGGCACAAAAAAAGATCTTAAAGGTATAATATTTCTGGTCTGTTTTTCTCCCCTTCAGCTTCAAGATCAGTTAGTTGCTGAGCTTGTTTTAAATGAGTATCTGGGCACATCCCCTGACAGGATCAAAATACGAGATGGTTTTCGAGAGATAATGGGGGACTTTATGTTCAACATCCCAGCTCGCAAACTGGCAAATTACCACAGAGGTGAGCGTTTGTTCAGTGTGCTGTAGAAATATCACTGTTTATTATTAGAAGGCTGTTTCAGTGATACTCAAAGATAATTATCAATTTTGTCCTTTAATAGATGCAGGTGCACCAGTATACGTGTATGAATTCCAGCATACTGCCAGTACACTTCAAAAGAAAAGACCCAGTTTTGTTGGAAGTGACCATACCGATGAAATTGCATTTGTTTTTGGTTCTTGTTTTGCAGATGGACATATAAAGCTGAAAGGTATTATATTAAAGGTATTATAGTAAATAATATTAGGAAACATAACAAATGGTTTTTGTTATGCTTCACTGCTCACACAGGAGTCACTTTCAAATCAAGCAGCTTTCTGTTGGTCAGCACAGCGAATTCACATGACCAACTTGAACCTGTTGCGAAATCTGCATTGGGAGATTTTTCATCCTTATGGAAAGTTTTCTATTGAAATGACTTGTTTTCAACAACAAACAGTAAGATTTAGGATAAGGATGAACGATTTCCCCATGCAGATGTCGCAATGGTTGGCTGATCATGTGAATTTGCATCTTGTGACTGCATCTTAAAATCTCAAAGTTTAGTTTCATTGATATACTTGATCACAACTGGGTTCTATAGATGGTTACAATTAATACAGTCCTTTTTCTGTTTGATGTCTTTCCTTCTGTTTTAATTCAGAGGAACTCTCAGAAGAAGAGAATGAGCTTTGTAGAACTGTCATGGCGTACTGGGGAAACTTTGCTCGCACCGGGTAAGTGATACTTACCAGAAAGTAATCCAGTTGATATTTTTTGGGTGATAAAGTCAAAAATGGCAAGGTGATATAACTGTCCTGGTATCATGATGAAGAAAAAGCCTCATTGAAAATGAAAACACATTGGCATGAAAATGAAAGTATTTTGTCATGAACTTGATATCATAGAGAGAACCTCTGCAGACCCTCATGACTGCGTGTCAAAATCAATAAATCCCTTAAAATATCAGATAATTTGACAAGGCAGGTTATTTCAGGGTGTAAAATGTAACGTGGTGTGACTCTCTGAAAACGTCATGACATGAATTAATAAATTTATGTTCATATACTTTTTTCTTGATATTTAAAGCTGCCGTCCGTAACTTTTTTTCCGTTAAAAATGATCCAAAGTCAATATTTGAGAAAGTACATAACCAGCCAGTGTTCAAAACTAATCGCCTCACTTTAGCCCGATTCACAACGGTTATCTTATAAGAAAGTTCTCTAATTTGAGTGGTACGAGTAGATTTTCGCAGGAAATTCGAGCATGACACTGCGTCATTACGTCACGTCTGTATACATAAAGAAGTTGTCCCGGCAGCTAGGCTATCGCATGCGAGGATCCTGCAGGAGACGGAACATTTATAGCCTTTTTTCACAGCAGCTAGAATAATTAAATGTATCATTTTGATGGCGGATTGTAATCCAGAAAGGATTGTGTGTTTATGAAACACTTGTGAATGAAATTAAAGTATATTCCAGTTTTAAATGTGCTTCTGATTACAGATAGCCTGGGATTACACACGATTTGCATTTTAAAGAAAACTAGTTCGAAGGGAGCATAGTTTGCTTTTTGGGTCAAAAGAATTTCTTAAGAAATTCGAATGGCATGACAGAAATTGAGAAATTGAAATCTACACGCTAATACACACTATACTCATAGTCAAGCAATGCTGATGTTTTTAACATGAATAATTTGAGAATAAAGTATAACAATAATAATAATTTGCACGGTTTGATGTGATATGAGCTAACCGATCTTTAGATTTAATCACCATTGGTAGCGAGATTTATGGTAATGCATTTTTCCTCAGTTGGTCAAAACAAACGTGGCAGACTTGTTACTTACTTGTTCAGATGGCAATATACGGTGAAAATTCTTATTTGGGTCACGTATTCCAAGGCTTAGGCTAGAATCTGTGATTGCAAAGTAGGCTACAGTAAATATCCACACCGGTGCGGTGACTGACTGCCACACTTAGGCCCAATCCCATTTCTACCCCTTAGCCCTTCCCCTCCGTTTTGCGCGTTCACGTGAAGGGGTAGGGGTGTCTCGATTCTCTTTTGGTTGGAGGGGTAGGGGAAAGTGGAAGGGCCAGATAGCCCTTCAAATGAAGATTTTTTGGGACCACACTTCAAACGAAGGGGTATGAATTATCTCAGCATTAACTGGCTACAGTGGCAACATGGCTGCCCAAGCGAACAAAAAGACACATAAATGTAAGCATTTTTGGCATTAATAAAGATTTTAATGAAAAGTAATCATTTGTTTTATGATACATTCAATCGTAAATTCATATTTACGGTCATGCTATTCAAAGAAATGTTTGAAAAAAAATCGCTACAGTTTGCTAAACATCATATAATTACTGACTGCACGATAGTGCCACAACATATTTTAATGTCTGATCAGAGCGACAACCACCATAGACAATCATGGGGGCTAGTTCCTCCAATAATTAGAAATCGCTAAACCTTTTTCTGAAATATTACCAATTTGAGAGAGAGAGAAAGAGATGAAAGTTGCGTGTATGCAATGTGTAACGCATGTTAATGTTTACAATGAGTGAGTTTACTTCAAAAACTGATTTTATCCTCTCGTTGCTGGAAAATATAATGCAGCGATTCAGTATTTAAACCGTTATTAATAAAATTTGTGGGGCAGCATTGACAAGTTTCTTTGCTCCTGGATGTGTGATGCACACCAGTATAGGTGTGTGTATTGTAGGAGCTAGACGACGTATGATGACGTGTAACGGTATAGTAGTGGTACTCTTCAGAACATTAGATTCATCCGCGCTGAGCCGTGCCGACTCACAACCCCACGCATTAAGATAATTCCGCACACGGCTGCAATTCCAGGTTTTCAAACAGAGATGGCGACAAAGAAGCAAAACTTACGGACTGCAGCTTTAATATAATTTCATTAAAAATATATTTAAAACTTAAGATCATTCACATGCATTCAGGTTTATCTGATAGATCCCTTTCAGCCCGAGAGCCTAACCATCTTTGAGTGTAACAAAACAAGCTAATGGACATTGGCATCGCACATTGCATTGCAATCACACATTCAGCTATTCCCTTTGGAGCCAAGCGTTTGTGCTCTAAAGCAATTGTCTGCTGCTGCTGCAGTTTTCTAAAAGAGCCTTCTTCAGGAAATTAGCGTTGACTGAGTCAGACCCAGAGCTGACAGGTATGCTTTCCCTGGGCTGCTGAGAGCATCAGGCTCGAGTTGTGGTCTCCCGAACATTCGAGGCTGGACGATTGGTACCTGGGGGTGATGCACGCTGACCGTCAGTCTCCATCCCCAATACCGTTCTTCCCGGAAGTGCATGAAGAGGTCACTAGGTCGTGGAGGTCACCCTACTCTTCCCAAAACCAAGCCAGTGCTTCTTCCACCCTCACTACCCTCAATGGCAGAGTGGCCACTGTGTATGTGGAGATCCCCCCCCAATGAAACGTGCTATTGAGATGCAGTTGTGCCTGCAGAGCGCTGCTGCCAGGCGGGGTAATCCACATCTCCTATCCAAGGCCTGTAAGTTCTTGTCTATGCTTACGGCCAAGGCTTACAGAGCTGCTGGACAGGCCACTTCCACCTTGCATGCCATGGCCCTCCTGCAGGTCTATCAGGTCTATAGATGAGGTATCAACTCTATGCTGCACCTCACCACTCTCATCCTCCTCTTCTATCTCTAGCAGGCAGCAGAGCCCGGTTTGAGGGAGGCAACCCTCGTTCCTTTAAGGGAAAGAGACGTTTGCATTCTCAACTACCTCGATAACTGGCTCATACTGGCCTGCATGAGTGCAGTTGTGCGAACACAGGGACCTGGTAATACAGCACCTCAGCCATCTGGGGCTTCAGTTCAATTTGGAAAAGGGCAAACTCTCCCCCGTGCAGAGGGTCTTTTTTCTCGGTATGGAGTTGGACTGCATGTCTCAACATGGCAGCATGTCTCTCAGCCAAGTGTTCCCAGTCGATGCTGAACTGCCTGAATTCTTTCGAATGGCTGTCCCACTGAAACAGTTTCAAAGGCTCCAGGGGCATATGGCAACTGCAACCACATTTACGCCGCTCAGGTCGCTTCATATGAGATCGCTTCAGTGTTAGCCTTATGACAGAGTCCCGAGATGAGCATGTCAACTTGGCATGCACCAGGTTACAATCACCCCGTCCTGCAACCAAACCTTCAGCCCTTGATCGGACCTTGCTTTTCTATGGGCAGAAATTCCCCTAGTGCAAGTGTTAAGGCATGTTGTTGTCTTAACAGATACCTCTGCCATTGGCTGGGGTTCTATGTGCAACAGGCATGCAGCATCGGGCTCCTGGACAGGACCTTGACTGCATTGGCATATCAATTGCTAGCATTATGGCTTGCTCTGCGCTGCTTCAAATTGCTGCTACACGACAAGCACGTACTGGTCCAGACGGACAACATGGCAGCCGTTGCATACATCAACCATCAAGGTGGTCTACTCTCCCATCGCAAATTGCAACTCGCCCACCATCTCCTCCTTTGTAGTAAGAAGCATCTGAGGTCACTTCATGCCATTCACTTTGTGGGAGAGCTCAATCATGCAGCTGACGAGATCTCACGACAGCTGATTCAGACGATACAGCTGATTGGAGACACTCCGGGGATGCACAGGTAAACCTGTTTGCCTTCCAGACACATCCCACTGTCAGTTGTTTTATTCCCTGACCGAGGGGACCCTTGCCATGGATGTGCACACAGCTGGCCTCGGGATCTATACAAATATGCGTTTCCCCCAGTGAGCCTTCTCACACAGAAACTGCACAAGGTCAGGGAGGACGAGGAGCAGGACTTGGTTTCTCAGAGACAGGGCACCCTATGGCACCCACGACCAGATCTCTGGAACTTCAATGTTGGTCAGAGGTTGTAAGTGATTCAATGAGGCTAAATCCTCCCCCGTCCCCTCAACCGGTACTCTTGGGATCTCTCCTTGTTCCTAAAGGCCTAGCAAGGGGAGCCCTTTGAACCTCTGCAGTCAGTGGAGCTTAAATTTCTGTCTCTAAAGATGGTGCTCCTGCCTGCACTGGCATCCGTTAAGAGGGTAGGGTATTTTCGGTCGTCAAATTGGAATTCAAACCGGCCTACTCTCACGTTATCCTGAGACCCCGGCCCGGATATGTACCCAAGGTTCCCACCACGCCTTTCAGGGATCAGGTGGTGAACCTGCAAGCGTTGCCCTCGGAGGAGGCAGACCCAGCCCTTGCTCTGCTCTGTCCTGTCTGTGCTTTAGGACATCAGACCAGCTCTTCATCTGCTATGGAGGACAACAGAAGGGAAAAGGCTGTCTCCAAGCAAAGGCTCACCCACTAAATAGTGGATGCCATAGTCTTGACTTTCCAATCTCAACATTAGCCGTGCTCCTGTTTGCCAAATTTGGGCCACAAGTAAGCCAAAGGAAGGTCCAATGTCAGCCATGAATAAACCAAATAAAGCAGAACTGGCTAAAATCTGAGCCACATTGATTTTAATTCTGACCCAGATCCAACACCTTGCTCTGGCCCACATACCATGTGGAATAATGGCATTTGGGCAGTCAGGTCCTGTTTGCCTGATTTGGGCCTCAAGTAAACCTTAGCATTGCCGCATGTAAGCCAACCAAATAAACCAAAACTGGCCCTAATATGGGCCACAGTTGATTTTTATTCAAACCCGGGTCTTCCCCACATTCCTCATGTGGCCCACATGCTGCATGGAATGGTGGCATTTTGGCGGTGGTCCACAAGCAGGCCACTGCACAGCCACATTTTAGCTAATAATGAACCAAATAAACCATAAATATACATTATTTTGGCCACACTAAGCCTTAAGTGAGTTATGCATCAACAGTACTTAACAAATTTTAAAGAGAAATTTAAAAAATGTCCTCCCTAAATGTTCAAATAAGTTCCAGAAATGTGTCCTACTTGGTAAAAACATCCTGACCCAGGTTTTGCACAAGCAGCAATTCAAATGTCACAGATAAATATTCAAAGACACATTCAAATACTTTAAAATAAGTTCTTCACAAATTTAATCCTAAATGCTTCTTACTCAGACTCTACCTACACAGTAAGTCTATAAGTGTCACAGCTACGCTGTGTTAAAGAGTGTACGACAAAGACACGTACGAGAAAGGTTTCATATCATAAGTCTTTAATCCAACAAGGGTAAATCCAAACACAATGTAGCACAGCAACATTATAGACATGTAGACGTAAGACCAAACAAACTCAAAGTGAAGATACAAGATACAACTTAAGTACTCAGACCAAACAAGGATAATTAACTAGGCACACCTGAACAGAATAATACAATCAACACAACATGGGAAATGGTGCAAAAGGAAAACAAAGTCCAAATTAATAGAAACCTTGACAGTAAGAGCTATCATTATAATGCACTTCTGTTTTTATGCTGGACAGTACACATATAAAAAACTGCCATTATAAGCATGCTTTAAAAAGTAAATTGCTCCCCAGACAGCAACATAGGCCGTTTCTCAAACGGAAGGCTGCATCGTCCAGAGGTCGCATTTGTAGGCTGCATACATTATAAAGAATATCTTATTTTAGAATATTAACAGTTATAAATTTGACCATTATTCTTAGTTGAGCGTAAATTGTTGTAATATGCTTATGACTCAGGAATGTAATGCTCAGTTAACTGAAATAAACCAGGCTTGATGACACATGCAGCCTACAAATGCGACCTCCGGAGGATGCAGCCTTCCGTTTGAGAAACGGCCATATTGTTGGCCCTGATACAGCACACATCTGGCCCGTGTGAAATCCATGCGGGCCAGATGTGGGCTGGATCTGGGCCGACACTGGTTGCAGTCTGGGTGGGTATGTAGCCCTCTTAAGACTCATATCTAGATCATCCTGCATCAGTTAACTGTGTTGCGTCCTACTAAAAGTAGCCAAATTCTATTAGGCCATATTTACAATTTCAAACTTCCATTTCAGTTAGCCAGTATCAAGTGTAATATCCAAACCAGAAGTGGCCCTCATCTCATAATATATGGGGCATGTTTGCCATGTCAAATGTGGGACAAGTTAGGCTCACAGCCATATTAGCCAGTGCTCACTCTGCCATATCTTTGCCAAAACTGGTCCAGATACGTTTTGGAGAACTGGGTCACATTTGTGGCATCATATGCGGGCCACTTTAGACTCACAGCCACATTAGCCAGTGCTCACTGTGCCACATCTTTGCCAAAACTTTCCCAGATACATTTTAATATACCTGGGCCACATTTGGTTTACACCCAGATTAGCCTTTGTCGATTGTGCCACATTTTTGCCAAAGGTGGACCACATTTGGTTGGTACTATTTGGGCCATATTTTCTAATTACCACATGGGCCACTTTAGGGTCACATTCAGATTACACATTGCCGTGAACACCACCTGTTTGCCTACAGATGCCGTGATTCGATCCATTTGGGCCATTTTTGCTATTTTACATGTGGGCCACTTCAGGCTTACATCCATTTTGTATGGGCCATAAGAAGGCTAGCAGTCAAAATGACTTTTTACTTAATAGTTACACCACATGACATTTTTAGAGTCATTTAATTGAAAATGTTTTTGAAAATGGTATAAAAGTTTTCCAAACCAAATTAACTCAATTTGTAAAATGTCATGGGTTGCATATTTTCAAAAATGTTCATGACATTTTATACATTATTACTAAAATATATTTAATTACAAATAAATATATTTATATGTATTCAGGTTAAAGGAAAATTACTTTTTGCTTGATAGTATCAAAGGTACAAAACGTTTTCAAACCATATGAAACTAACATAAAAAGAAAGAGTGCATTTCTAAGAATTTGGCACATGCATTTATAACTAGATTTTAAAACACTTTTCCTGATGGCAGGTCTCCGAATGGTCCAGACCTCACAGAGTGGCCTGAATTTGGAGGTGAGGCCGAGTATCTCAGCATTGGACTGGAACAGAAAGCTATGAAAGACCTGAAGGGAAAACACTTCACTTTCATGACTCAAACCCTTCCTCGGACAATAAAAGAGCGAAAGGAAGGCAAGTTATCAGAATCAGCATTCTTTCACTAAGACTCTCTGCATGAAACTAAGAATTGTTATACGTTTGTTTCTGACAGGACCTCTAGTTCACACTAAACTAGGAAGTTTAAGAGGTGCCTTCCTGACTGTTAAGGGAAAGGATACAATCGTCAATAGCTATCTTGGTGTGCCATTTGCCAAGCCCCCTATGGGCCCCCTGAGACTGGCTCGGCCCCAGCTTGCAGACAAATGGGATGGAGTGAGAGACGCAACCAAACAGCCACCCATGTAATATGTCACAAAACAGCATTTGAATTCAAACATCTTTTGTTAGACATTTCTATGATCTAATGGTGCTGTGGTTTCTTTAGGTGCATCCAGGACAGGCAAGTTATTGTCACTGAACTTGAGTTTCTCGCTATGGATGTAGAGATTCCCGAGGTCTCAGAGGACTGCTTGTATCTCAACATCTACACTCCAGTCAAACCTGGTGAAGAGGCCAAGCTACCAGTAAGTTCATCAACAACTTAAGTGAATGTCCTTATAGAAAATGTGTTCAAGAATGTTTCCTTGTGTTTTCTAGGTAATGGTTTGGATTCATGGTGGAGGGCTTGCTCTTGGTTCAGCATCAATATACGACGGCTCCGTTCTGTCAGCATATCAGGATGTGGTTGTGGTGCTGATTCAGTACAGATTGGGCCTGCTGGGATTCTTTAGGTAGGTGCCATTTTAGCCATTTATTTTACAGATGACCCTTGATAAAACCATTTTAATTCAAACATAATAGCCATAGCATTTCTTCAATTTACATACTATTGTTACATCACATAATTAAAATAATTATACAGCAATATAAATAAGAAAGAAAGACAGATGCAAATGTAACTGAATTCAGATAATAGTAGATTGGGATCTTGATTCAGTGGATTTTTAACAACTACAAGTAGGTAAATTCGTATTCTATATAAGAATTATTATTTTTAATTAATAGTAAAATTGGTTATTAGTACCTAAATAATCAGGGTATCTTCCATCCATTCATTTTTTTAATTTAATATTAATAACTGAAAAATAAGAAAACGGTTCCTTTTCATTTTTTCTAGAAAATGTATAAATGGCTTCAATATTCAATCTCTGCATGTGGGCGGAAATGAAACTTCCCTTTCTGCTGATCAGCCAACCAAACATTAAACCTTGCCGTCATCAGTTGTTCCCCAGTTCACGCAGCATAATAACAGTCCTCTGCTACTACAGTTGTATGGATTCTTAACAAGTTTATTGCAACTATATTTCATAACTCAGCGTAGTGAAGACTCTTCTCCATTGACATCCATTCAAAAAAAACTTTCCCATATACTGCCAAAGTGAAAGCGTTAGCATTAGCCGTTACGCTTTTTTGGCTAAAGGTCGCAGGCTTGCCTTTTAGTGGCTTTGATAATAGTCCTCCGCTGCTGCAGGTGTATGGATTCTTAATGCGATTATTGCAACTACGTTTCATCTTTTTCTCATCAAGCAACCAGACAAATGAATGGCTCGACACAACTCATACTGGGGCAGAGCCTAGACAAGGGCTTTCTTCTGTGAAGACATAAATTCTATGCTTTGCATCAGCTGGGCATGGCAGGGTATGATATGACGGCTGTCATAATTTACCCTGGTCCCACAGTAAGCTTGTTTGTTTAATTAATTAATTATTTTTTAATTAAATATTTTAAACACTAAAACAAAAGGATAATAAAAAAACTAATGCATTGACTCTTCTGAGTTTTATAATGTAGTCGTTTGTTTTATTAAAACTGATTATAATTGATATCTCATGCACTTGTCTGCGGCACGAGCTGCTGTGCACTCGCACACAGCTGCAACATCTGAAAGATTTTCATACATGTAATAACTTGCCGTTCGAGCAGGACAGTGTGTGTGTGTATTTTGAAAAAGAAAGGTAATAAGCCTAAGTAAGAACAACAAGGTGAGTAGTTACCCCTAATTCACACAATTCCAATAAGTTGCAATGGGTTAAATAAACTCCGTAAACTAAATAGCAGACAAACGCGACTACAGTCAAGCGCTGACCAGTATTTAAGTGTACAGGAAATATGCAGCAGTCAGAGGTTAATATTGAGTATTAATTGATGTTCACTTGGATTTTTTTTTCCTAAGCAGGGGAATTAATACCCTTTCATTTATGGTATGGTAAAATTTATATTTTTATTTGTGTACATTCCAAATGACTACAAAAATAGCCTTTAAAAAATAAAGAGAACAACAGAATGTGCTGCTTTTAGTGCGTATCGGTCTCCTTGAGCATCTTTCTGGTGCATGCCAGGGAACGAGACACTGCGTCCTCTAGAGGTCGCTTTGGGGAACGCCTTTGGCGAGACCGGTGTCTGAAGCATACATCTAAACACGACAATAACATTGGCCAGCGACGTTCTGCCAACATTGGCCAGTGGTGGGCGTTCTGGCGCGATATGGCTGCCATTGCATCATCCAGGTGGATGCTGCACACTGGTGGTGGTGGAGGAGATTCCCCCTTTCTATGAAAAGCGCTTTGAGTACCCAGAAAAGTGCTATGTAACAAATTATTACTTACCATAAATATGGATTTTAGAAATAGTTTCTAAAAAGGTCACAAAACCTGAGAAGAGATGATGGCAACACCTCAGAGGACCACGGAGGATGCCAACCCTCAGACAACACATAATTACCAAGTTAAGTCTGTCATAACTTAAATATATTGGGTTTCTTCTGTGTGTATGTGTATATGCATGTATATACTGTATATGTGCATGTGTGCGTATGTGCGTGCATATATATAGTAGAAACTTAATTTCCTGCAAAGCTGCTTTGCAACGATTGTATCGTAAAAAGCGCTATACAAATAAACTTGAATTGAATTGAAATTGACAAAAGCCACGCCGGGCCAGTACTCGATGTGACAGACTGCTCAGGAGTAGCAGGGTACTCAGGACACATAATCAGGGAGGGGAGCTCTGTAAAGCTCGACCATAAGAGCAGCCCGCCAGGGAGGCAGAAGGTAGCCTGGCTACCAGGCGTGGTTGCCGTACGGAGCTCCAGAGAGTGGAGGGCCCGAGTCCCAGAAGTGGGAGAAACACTCAGACGTTCAGTTGTGAGGGGCGTGCTCATAGGTGACCCTCAGGAAGAGGGGAGCACTGCTAGGCTCAAACATAAGAGCATCCAAATAGGAAGGCAGGAGCCTAACAACCTGACATGGCAGCTCAGTGGAGCTCCGAGGAGCAGAGGAGCCAGTGAGAGGGGGCCTCCAACGCTCAAATGTGAGCAGTAAGGACATTAACCAACACACAGCAAATACTTTACGCCTACTTAAAAAGTCTACATTTATGTTATTTGATGTTAAATGCATCATAAAAGTCACTTTGGAATAAATCACAGCATGTATCATGATAATAAACAGGACTTTACAGTCTGGAAAATACGTTAGGCTATTGCAAATTATTTTGCAGTCTAGCATTTTGAGAACCGCTGGTCTACACAGAATAAAGCCCTGTCTAGACTCTGCCCCGGTACGAGTTGTGTTGAGCTATTCATTAGTCTGGTTGTTTGATGAGAAAAAGATGAAAAGCGTTAAGAATCTGTACACCTGCAGCAGCGAAGGACTATTGTTCTGCCACTCAGAACTGTGGAAGAACTGATAACAGCACGGTTTGATCTTCGACTGACCAATCAGCAGAAAGGGGCGTTTAATGCCTGCCCACATGTAGAAATCGAATATTCAAGCTGTTTATTCCTTTGTCTACCCCTGAACGAAAAACAAAAATTAATCTGTAATGTAGTTAAATATTTCTTGTATTTACTGCCATTTTTGAAAGTGTAGTTTAACTGCAAAAAATAAATGCTTGACCTATGTATTAGTAAATAAAATAAATTCAATTCTGTAATCGATACATTGAATATTTATCATTGCATCAAAATATCAATGCATCAATGCACATGCCAAAGCAAATTTGTTAACTTTAAAGATCAATTAAATGTTCAGTGTCATTATATTAATATAAATTAAATAAATAAAATTGCTTTAATATGTTTTTGTGCTATGTGAGTATAAGGGATGCACCGATAATATTTGGCCCAAATCACTGATGAAATTCCATTACAAAATAGTGACAAATTTAATTACAGAAAATAGTTATGGAGAATCTGAAATCATTGACCAAACAGTGTTTTTTTTCTAACCAAAACTTTATTTTCGGTTTTTGATTAAATTAAATCTTCAGTTCCCTTTCAAATGGTCTCTCCCGTTACGTCAAGGGACGCTATGGGGAAAATCCTGTTTACTCTGAATATTGAAGCTCAATTTGTTCACATTCATGTAGCTGCACAAACAAAATGGTACTTCAACCCACCAAAAGGGGTGGGGCTATATAAGTGCCATTTCGTCAAAATTTTCTCCTTCAGCACAAAGATCATCTCGCTGGCATGAAATGGTTCTCAGAGCCAACTTATAGCAGTTGGCCCCCACCCCTTTTGGTGGGCTGAAGCACCATTTGTTCATGCAGCTACACAAACTGCTTCGGTATTCAGCGTAAAGAGGAGTTATCTCAGGGAACTGAGGTTACGTTAGTAACCAGACCTTTTTGTTTCCGGTGTTTCGTTAAAATAAATAAATTTGGTGCATCATGATTTAAACCCTTTTTAAAATCCATTTTTCTGTATTTAATTACAGATTCAGATTAAAGATTCCATTTCTTTTTTGTAGCACGGGAGATGAACATGCTCCAGGAAACTATGGTCTTCTGGATCAGGTTGCAGCTCTTCAGTGGGTTCAGGAGAACATCCACAGCTTCGGTGGAGATCCTGGATCTGTGACCATCTTTGGAGAGTCTGCCGGAGGAATAAGTGTATCCACACTGGTATGGATCTTTATTTACAGCATAGTAACTGTAGAAACCATAACTCAGCCTTCATTACTGTTAAATATTTGTTTTGAGTGATAGAGTCACTTTTGGTGTCATTCTGTCTTCAAGATTCTTTCACCATTGGCTTCTGGTCTGTTTCATCGTGCCATTGCAGAAAGTGGGACGGCCTTTTGGGATGGTTTAGTGATGGATAATCCTTTACTGAAGGCTCAGGTATCATTTTATATTCTTCTTACATTTTCATGATTGTGTTATTTAATTAAGTTGTATTAAATAACTTCTCATATTGATGGTAATTTCAGAACGCAGCCAAATTATGCAACTGTGACAGCAGCAGCTCATCAAAGATCGTTGACTGCATCCAGCGCTGGTCTGAGGAGGAAGTTCTGGAATGTTCCAAAAAGGTGTGAAATTTTTCATAAAAATAAACTATTTAAGATAAATGTTTTTAAAGGGTTACTCCACCCCAAAATGAACATTTTGTCATTAATCACTTTCCCCCATGTCGTTCCAAACCCGTAAAAGTTTAGTTCGTCTTCGGAACACAATTTAAGATGCTTTGGATGAAAACCGGGAGGCTTGTGACTGTCCCATTGACTGCCAAAGAATTAACACTGTCAAGGCAAAGAAAAGTGTGAAAGGCATCGTCAAAATAGTCCATCTGCCATCAGTGGTTCAACCGTAACGTTATGAAGCTACGAGAATACATTTTGTACGCAAAAACCCCCCAACATAACGACTTTATTCAAGAATTTGTCTCTTCTGCGTCAGCGTAGCGCCATTTTGGAGAATATCCACTGGACGCAAATAGTGTATGCTGTTCTGTGCACTTTTTAAAAGTGAATTTAAAGGGATAGTTACCAAGAATATAAAAATTCTGTCATCATTTACTCACCCTCGAGTTGTTCCAAACCTGTAACCTGTTTCTTTCTTCTGAGGAACACAAAAGAAAATATTTTAAGGAATGCTGGTAACAAAACAGTTGACTTCCATTGTATATATTTTTTTTTCCATACTATGGAAATACCTTCTTTTGTGTTCATCAGAAGAAAGAAACAGGTTACAGATTTGGAACAACTTGAGGGTAAGTTAACGATGACAGAATTTTCTTCTTCTTTTTTTTGATTTTTCATTTTAACTATCCCTTTAAGTGTGTTATCAAAGGGTCCTGATAGTGAACTCTCTTTACACATATACAGGTGCTGGTCATATAATTAGAATATCATCAAAAAGTTGATTTATTTCACCAATTCCATTCAAAAAGTGAAACTTGTATATTATATTCATTCATTACACACAGACTGATATATTTCAAATGTTTATTTCTTTTAATTTTGATGATTAGAGCTTACAGTTCATGAAAGTCAAAAATCAGTATCTCAAAATATTAGAATATTTACATTTGAGTTTGAATAAATGACCATCCCTACAGTATAAATTCTGGGTATCTCTTGTTCTTTGAAACCACAATAATGGGGAAGACTGCTGACTTGGCAATGATCCAGAAGACGAACATTGACACCCTCCACAAAGAGGGTTAATCACAGAAGGTCATTACTGAAAGGTGTGGCTGTTCACAGAGTGCTGTATCAAAGCTTATTAAATGCAAAGTTGACTGGAAGGAAGAATTTGGGTAGGAAAAGGTGCACAAGCAACAGGGATGACCGCAAGCTTGAGAATACAGTCAAGCAAAGCCGATTCAAACACTTGGGAGAGCTTTACAAGGAGAGAACTGAAGCTGGAGTCAGTGCATCAAGAGTCACCACGCTCAGACGTCTTCAGGAAAAGGGCTACCAAGCCACTTCTGAACCAGAGACAACGTCAGAAGCATCTTAACTGGGCTGTGGAGAAAAAGAACTGGACTGTTGCTCAGTGGTCCAAAGTCCTCTTTTCAGATGAAAGTAAATTTTCCATTTCATTTGGAAATCAAGGTCCCAGAGTCTGAAGGAAGAGTGGAGAGGCACAGAATCCATGTTGCTTGAAGTCCAGTGTGAAGTTTCCACAGTCAGTGATGATTTGGGCTGCGGTGTCATCTGCTGGTGTTGGTCCACTGTGTTTTCTGATGTCCACAGTCAACGCAGCCATCTACCAGGAGATTTTAGGGCACTTCATGCTTCCTTCTGTTGACAAGCTTTATGGAGATGCTGATTTCATTTTCCAGCAGGACTTGGCACCTGCCCACACTGCCAAAGGTACCAAAAGCTGGTTCAATGACCATAGTGTTACTGTGCTTGATTGGCCAGCAAACTTGCCTGATCCGAACCCCATAGATTCTCTTTTATTGTCAAGAGGAAGATGAGAGACACCAGACCCAACAATGCAGATGAGCTGAAGGCCACTATCAGAGCAACCTGGGCTCTCATAACACCTGAGCAGTGCCACAGACTGATCGACTCCATGCCACGCCGCATTGCTGCAGTAATTCAGGCAAAAGGAGCCCCAACTAAGTATTGAGTGCTGTACATGCTCATACTTTTCAGTTGGCCAAGATTTCTAAAAATCCTTTCTTTGTATTGGTCTTAAGTAATATTCTAATATTTTGAGATACTGATTTTTGACTTTCATGAGCTGTAAGCTCTAATCATCAAAATTAAAAGAAATAAACATTTGAAATATATCAGTCTGTGTGTAATGAATGAATATAATATACAAGTTTAACTTTTTGAATGGAATTAGTGAAATAAATCAACTTTTTGATGATATTCTAATTATATGACCAGCACCTGTATATGGATATACATTTATACGCACTTATACATTACAAATGTGCATTCAACACATTGTAAGCACACTTTTTTTTTAAACACATATCATGCTTAAAAATATAAGTGAGATTAGAATTTATATAAAATATATTTAATGTGATTTGATATGAGCAGCTGTGTTTCCACTATGTTTCTAGTTTGTGATGATGCACTTCAGTCTCGCTCTGGATTCTTATTTCCTTCCTAAACCTGTGGAGGAGATCGTTCAGAAACAAGAGTTCAGTAAAGTTCCTCTCATCACTGGAATTACCAATGATGAGTTTGGCTTTTTACTGGCCACAGTGAGTAAATGTTATATTTATTATTATATTTAATATCACAATCCAAACTCACTCGCTTAGAATCAAGGCAGTTGTTTTTCTGTCACTGAATCAAACCTTCTGTTAAAAATAAAAGATCTTCAAAACCACATGAACATGCATACAGAGATCTCAGACACAGTTACAGTTTATTATTATATTTGGTTTTATATTTTGATGCTAAGGTTGAATGTTATTTCTTCATAGTATTTTGCGGGTAAAGGATGGACTGATGGGATGGATAAAGAGCAAGCCATAAAAGGCCTGACCCTCACGTATCCTGATGTAAGTCACAACTCAACACAATGCACATTTACAGTACGTACGTTACATGTGTTTTTCTTTGAATCCTGTGTGCTTTGACTGTTACTCACATCAGCCCAGGGATCGATGGATCATTGATCTGGTGGTGAACGAGTACCTGGGCGACACAAGAGATCCCATTCAAGTCCGAGACATTTACAGAGAGATGATGGGTGACGTGCTGTTCAACATCCCTGCCCTCCAACTGGCAAAATACCACAGCGGTGAGACGCAGTCAGTTCTTCATTCATTCATATTGGACCATTGCAGCTGTGTGGGAAAAAGGGTTTCATAATATTTAACAAAGAATTTTAAATTCTGATTATATTATGTAGTTTATTCAATTTAAATTTTAGCAAAAAATGATATATACACTACAGGTTAAACGTTTGGAATAATTACTAAAATTCAGTTGTGCCGCTTCGTAATTTTGTGGAATCTGGGAAGCAAGAGTTATAATAAATAAATAAATAATACTTTCATTCAGCATTAAATTGACAAAAAGTGACATTAAAGACAATATTTGTACTTCAAATAAATGCTGTTTTTCTCAACTTTCATCAAAAATCCTAAAAATATATCATGATTTCCACCAAAATATTAAGCAGTAAAACCTGTTTTAAACATTGATAATACGAAAAATAATTGAGGACCAATAATAATTGATAAAGAATTAAACACAATCAGCATATTAGACTGATTTCTGAAGGATCATGTGACACTAAAGACTGGAGTAATGATGCTGAAAATGCAGCATCACAGGAATAAATTACACTTTAAAATATATCAATATAGTAAATATTCAAAATCATAATTTCTGAATTAAGGAAATTATTATATATTAATATTAGAAAACAAAACAAAAACAGATCTATTGTGCTTTGTTTACATGATCTTATGGCTCCTCAAAATCAGTGAAATACTCTTGGAGTTAAAGGCATAGTTAAACAAGTGAAGATTATAGATAGATTTAAAGGGATAGTTCACCCAAAAATGAAAACGGTCATCATTTACTCACCCTCATGTGACAACAGTTGAGTTGACGGTAGCCATTGACTTCCATAGTATTTTTCCCATACTATGAAAATCAGTGGCTACCAGTAACTGCTTGATTGCCAACATTCCTCAACATATCTTCCCTCGAGTTCAACAGAAAGAAACTCATACAGGCTTGAAACAATTTTGAGGGTGATTAAATAATGACAGGATTTTCATTTTTGTGTAAACTATCCCTTTAAATCTTATGTATCATTTTCACTTGTTTAAAAGGTGTGCTGTTGTGATTGTAGCCTCAGGAGCGCCGGTTTACCTGTACGAGTTCCAGCATCCTCCCAGTATGATCCAGAAGAACAGGCCCAGCTTTGTTGGCGTCGACCACGCAGATGAACTGTTCTTTATCCAGGGCACCTGCTTCGCTAAAGCCCACCTCAAAGCAACCGGTAAAACTCGTCATCACAAACACATCCTTCACTGACACTGAACTTTTCTGAAAGGGTTTAAATAACCACTGAATCATCATTTAATGGTTCAATCTTGCAGCACCTTTCACAAAGGAAGAGGAAGAGCTGTGCAGGACTGTGATGGGATACTGGGTGAACTTTGCACGCACCGGGTAAAATATCGGACCACTTGTTTTTGTAGGAGAACAAAGTATATGGTTTCTTCAATCTAATGCAGCTGTTTCTGGACCGGCAGGTCTCCGAATGGTCCGGGTCTGACACACTGGCCTGAATATGAGGATGAGGCAGAGTATCTCGGCATTGGACTGGAACAGAAAACTGGGAAGAACCTGAAGAGGAAACACTACGCATTCATGACCAAGACGCTTCCAGATCTCATACGCCAAGACCGAGAGAAAAAAGAGCATTTAGAACTGTAAAAAAAAATACATTGGGAATGAACTTGAATGTATGGATGTCAGAAAAAAATTAACTGTGATTCAGTGTAAGAATTTAATTAACCTGAGAAAATCAAATAAGCCCTGAGTGCATTTTGGTGATAAAGTTCAGATTTGATAGAAAATTTACAATTTGATCATATGACAAATAAATGTCTAGGCAACTAATGCCTTGCACTTAAAAATAAAAGTCAGACAACGTTCAAGTTTTTCCTCCATTTTATTGAGAACAAACGAAGGCTAAAGCTGCAAACCTCCCTGAATTTGAATGCAACGTGTGCATACTAGTCATGAATTTGCGCTTTGAGATTTTCTAACTGGCAGATTTACATGGATGACAATAATTCAACTATTGACAATATTCAGATTTTTTTTTTTTTTTTAATTTTCAAACAGCAGATTAACATCAAATATAAACACCTGTACTGGATGCTTGACTCACTAACGGAGCCGTTTTGCTGCACAAACATCACACTTACTGACAACTCGTGTTTTACTTTCAGTATAATTACAAAATTAAAAATAAGGAAATTACAAATGTACAACACAAATGTATAAATAACAGTTTTAGGCACAGAGCTTTGCTAAATTATCATTATAGATAAATAATGGGAGAGAAACTTAATTTGAAGTCGACCTAAAATCATATGTGAATCCTGATGACGACAAAGGGGGCAAAACTTGATTTTATCCATTGAGAAGTGAGAAACTGAAGTCAATAGGGTAGACTTTGAGTTATTAACAGCACAAATGCTTTGAAATATGATTCAAATAGTTATGAGCCAATACAAACAGCTGAAATTGTATCTTATTTGGAATAAAATCAATAGTTGTAGTATATCAGTCCACGTAAACGGCCAATTCTATGAGAATATTACATTTAAAACAATTATCACTCAACTCAGAGGTTGTAAACACAGGCGATATACTTAAATTAGTTCAATCATATATACAATCATCCCTAAAACAAAGCTGAAATATACTGATAAATGTTTAAATATATTCAATGCATTTACATATATATTCATTTTACATTATACTGACTTTATTTTTTTCCATTATTTTTTTTTTTTTCCATTTTCAAATGCTAGTAATGCTGCAGTCAAATACAAAAGTATAGCCGGAGTAATTCTGCCTCCGATAAATGTCTACGCTGCGTAGGGAAGAGCACTTGGAAGAGAGCTGCACAGCTAGAGGAACAGAATCACTATCATGTGAAAATGAGACAGACGTCGTGGTCGTAAAATTTGGTGGCCAACCAATTCGCTTGGAAATTGAACAGTATGATAGATAGAAATTAAAGAAAAAGTTGAGCCAAAAATTTTAATTTGCTCAAAATTGACTCACCCTCAGGCCATTCGAGATGTATATGAGTTTGTTTCGTCATCAGAACAGATTTGGAGAAATTTTGCATTACATCACTTCCTGTGAATGTGAATGGGTGCCGTCAGAATGAGGGTTCAAAACAGTTGATAAAAACATCACAATAATCCACACCACTCCAGTCCATCAATTAATGTCTTGTGAAGTGAAAACCTGCATGTTTTCAAGAAACAAATCCATCATTAAGATGATTTAACTTTAAACCATGTGCTGTTTGGACTCATTCTGACGGCACCCATTCACTGCAGAGGATCCACTGGTGAGCAAGCGATGTAATGCTAAATTTCTCTGTATCTGATGAAGCAACCAACATATCTACATGTTGAACGGCCTGAGGGTGAGTATATTTTGAGCAAATATTTGGGTGAACTATTCCTTTAGATAAGAAAATTTGGCTTTTTTAGTGTACATATTAATGGATGCATTATGGAGTGATGAAATTGACAACATTTGCAGCGACAAAGCAGCTGGAAGTCATTTCTTTTCAGTGAGCACTGACGGAAAAAAATGGAAGCATTTCCAAATACGGTGTGGACTTTTTACAAATAAAGAAATAAACTGAATAAAATAATTTAAAAGCAACCGCAGATGTTGCCACATTGAGGACAAACACTTCTAAGATCATTTCTAAAGCACAAAACCACAGGATTCAGAATCTGAAGATCAGAGGCACGCTCAGCTGAATATACGGGCGAATTTTCACATTGTTGTCGTCTTCATCGCCATTTCCAGGTTACAAAAATAAATTAATTAAAAAGCTGATAAGAAAGGCCTAATATAATACAACTGTACGGGCATGTGGCTTAAATACACCTGTGCGGATGCGAGCAGGAGTGCATATGTGTGTGTGTGAGTGAGTGTGTGTCAGCAGGGAGGTCCCTGACGGTGCAGAGCGTAATACCAGAGGATGTGCCTGATGAGAAAAGGTGGTGTGAGGTTTGCTATCAGGATGTCCATGACTGCATGTTGCGGAGCATGGCCTCGAAGCGCTCCATGCTGGGGGCCTGAGCGTGGGACAGCTGGTCGGTCAGCCGACTGTACAGACTGAAGGACTTCAGCTCCAGCCAAATGAAGCCAAAGCGGTCGTCATCGAACAGCACGAACAGACCCGGCGTGCGCTCCGGACTCGTGAAGCCGTGGCCGGCGATCAGGCCTGTTCCATAAAAACTGAAACACAGAGGAAATCCATATTATAATTAAACAAATGTATTTTTTTCATTCATTAAAAAAAAAAATAATAATAATAATATATGTATTACATTTTAAATCATTTTCAATTGTACTTTGTTCATTTTATATTAAGGTAAAAAAGAAAAAAAGTTAGAATTTTAAAAAACAAAAATTATATAGAATTATGATAGAAATTCTAAGTTAACTCAAATGTTTAAAGTATATGTGTGTCAATAATATAATTTTCATTCATTTTAGCTGACTTGTTTTATGAAAATATAGAAATTAAAGTTATTTCATTTCAATGTCTATTAAATCAACAACGTTAATAAATTACAAATTATATACATATACATAATATTTAAAAAGTAATTTTAAAAAGCCTATTTAATGTCATTTTATATATATAATCAAATGAAATCATTTGTAATGTGTATTTAATATTACATGTCACATTTGAAATCATTTTCTTGCCTATTTTATATCTTTTTATAGTACTATATAATAATTATTCATTAACTTAAAATGACGACATTTATTTTAAGTGTTTCATTTAATTGCTGTCTATTATTTCTGTATTAATATATAATTTTCATATTTAATATTAAGACATAAAACTAATTATATACATTTATTTAGTTTAACAAATTAAATTTAGTAATTGATTTAAGTGAATTAACATTTCTATTTTAATTGCTGACTATTTTTTCTGTATAAGAATATATAATATATAACAATTTTCATAAATGATATTTAATATTAATAGACATAAAACTAATTTAGTTTATATTAAATTTGGTAATTTATTTAAATTAATTATCTCATACCTATTTTATAAAATATAATTATGTATAATGAATTCATTAATAATAAGAAAACAAATAAAGGCAATACAAAAATATAAGTACTGTTAAAATTGAAACTTGAACCTGGATTTATATACTGATGTAAGCCTGATTGAACAAGCATCATGTAATGTCTACAGTACAGTGATAAGATGCACAGTAGCAGACTCACCACGTCTTGCAGGTGCGAGGATACACTTCATTACGGGCCATGACTCCCAGAGGCAACACAAACGGCTGCACATCAGGTGCAGCGCTGCAGGCAGCAGCTCCCGGCTCCACATCCTCCACTCCAGCAGGGCAAGCCGAATCTGAGCCCTCCGCCCCCTCCGCAGTCTCTGACGGGGCGTCCCGGGCCTGTAGATCCCTCTGGGCCTCCTCGTGCACCCCCAGCACCAGGCGAGAGAGCTCTTCCATGTTCCGCTGGTGCTCCAGGTCCGGCAGACGCACCGGACGATTCAGGTCGACTTCTAACGTCAGCTGACCTGCTGGGACATTGGGGTCACCCTAAAAGCAAACAAGTGAGCTGATGAACGCCCTAAATCACACATATTACAGGCGTTGTTGGAGCCTTAATTTGAACTTTTACTTTTAAATAAATGTAAAGTTTGTGTAAATGTGGAGTTGAAAATTTGTTAATTTGTAATGTATGTAATTTATTTACAATGTATTTTTCTGCTTTTTCTGAAACAATATGGAAATTGATTAATGACAAAAATCATGCGCCAAAAAAGTGTACATTGCAAATACATTGCTTGTATTTGCTTTGTACGTATTATTAAAATTAAAATTATACACCATCTATAATAATTCACAAAAATTATTGTGTATAAACATTTTCATTTTAATAAATACTAACAAATTATTTCATTACATATATTTCAATTTATTTTTATTTCTTTTGCCTAATACAAAATATACAGTTAATATTAATAATAAACTATTAAAACTATGAACTACAGTACTATAGTATTTATTTATTATAAAAATATTTAAATAATAAAAAACATTAAAATTTACTTGTTTTATTGTCTCACACACACACAAATAACTAAATTGTTTTTAATTATGATTATTTACATAAGCTATTCATAATAATGACTGTTAAAATGTAATGTTTTTAAATAAATTCATTTATTTTGTGTATACACATTTTAATTTAAATAAATACTAAAATCATTTTATTACATGCATTTAAATGTTTTATTTATTTTGCCTAATACAATTAATACTACTAATAAGAAGAATAATTATAAACTATTAAAACTATGAAATACAATACTATAATATTTATTTATATATTATGAATTTAATATTTAAATAATAATAAAAGGTACAATTTACTTGTTTTATTTTGTCATACAAATAACTAAATCGTTTTTAATTATGATTATTTACATCATAAACTATTCATAGTAAGTTTAAGGAAACAGAATCTTTCACACTTCCGTCAGCTATGAGACATAATCCTTATTATTCTTTTGTTTTTATTCAGCCATTATCAGCCTTTATACTGGCAATAAAACGTTTACCAAGCCACATCGCTTCAATCCCAGTATACATTTACCCAACTATTATCAAAAGTTTTTCTAAATAAATACAACAAAACTATTTCTTGCGACCTTACATGAAGTATTATGACAAAATGCATTATGAAGAAGAATTGGACCTGTTCTGCAGGTGCATTAGAGCTAACATTAGCATCATGCTTCATAAGACAATTTATGAGATTAATAGTACATTTACTCAGAACTCACTTCAAACCACCATCGAGTGTTTGTAATAACTTCCTTTTACGATCACATGTGGAATTTGATCGTTTACTGTTGTTAAAATACACTATTTATAGCCTTTTATATCGCTGCACAAATGAGCATTTCAGACATACACATTCATTTAAGAAATCACATACAAATATCCTATCATAATCGTGTGTTTATTATCGTATATAATCTGTAGTGGCTGTTGTCATGTTTATTTCTGCTGCTCTGCTGAAACTCACATTGTTTGTGATGTTATAACCGCCTCTCTGTTCTTAAGTTGCCAGGGCTACATTCCAAGTATAATACACATTAGTAAAAGGATCTATTTTTATTTTTATTTGTCAATATACACTTTGGGCGGCTGCGGTACATTATAAAAGTAGCCCAAAAAACCGCAACCCACGGCTCTGTAATTTTTCCCGCGACTGTATTTTCAAAATAGCCCACTTGTGCCACTGCCCTGGCAACACTGGTTCGCTGTAACCTCATCACACAATGATAGATAACCTTCTGCGCTGCGATGACTGGAAGAAGTTGGGGTCAAACCTTATCAAACAATTAATTTGCGCTAAAAAAATATTAACGCGTTAAATTTGATTAACCGCATTCGTTAACGTTGACACCCCTAGTTTTAAATAAATTCATGTATTTTGTTATATTCAAGCATTTTAATAAATACTAACAAATCATTTTATTATGTGTATTTAAATGTTTTATTTGTTTTGTCCAAAATATAATATGCAATTAATAATAATAATAACTACTATTATTTTTATTTTTTGTTTTGCTATGAACTACAATACTTTATAAAATAATATTTAAATAATAATAAAAAATGTTAACGTTTACTTGTATTATTTATTTTGCCACACACACACAAAAACAAATAACAAAATTGTTTTTAATTATGATTTAAATCATAAGCTATTCATAGTAATGAATAATAATAATAATAATAATAATTTAAATAATAATAAAATAATAATATATATATATATATATATATATATATATATAAAAAACATTTTGGAAGGTGAATATTTTTTTCTTAATTTTTAATGGTGAAATTATGCATCAAAAATTTGTAACTGAATTGCTTAAGTACATAAATGTTAAATATATAGTCCCCAAAGATAGAAGAACTGTTAACGTATGCATTCTTATTATTAAATTATGCTTTTTTTCGTATAAAAATAATTGTGCGCTAATTCAATGACTTGATGGATTCTGGATTAATTATGGATTTAACTTCATGCACCAGAAACTTGAATATTTTGATGCTTAGACTGAACAATGCAATTAAAAAAACACAACTTTTCCTTGTCATTTACTCCAGATATCACACCTGAACGGAAAGTGTGACAGACGTCACCGTACAGGTGTTGATTTGCATTTAACTGTGCCTCAAATAGTAAAGGTTTGCTCAGTTTCAAGTTTTCCCTGAGAATCAAAGCTCTCCGGTCTATATTTTCAGATGTCAGACTCACGGTAAGCTTGGTGGCTTTGGCCTTGGAGCCGTGGAAGCTCAGCATGATGATCTCCAGGCCGTGACTGCCGTATGTCCCTTTGAAGAGGCCCGGCTTCAGCAGGTCTGAAGGGAGGCACGGGGGCAGATAAATCCGCCGGTACGTCAGGCAATTACTGAAACCAGGAAACACGCATTTAAACACACCTGGCACCAGACCGCAAAACTGAACAGAGGAAATGAAACTGTTAGCACATTCCGGGTGAGAACGGGCGATGTAGGAGACTTACTCGTATTGGCTGGTGTAAATGAACTTCATGAGGATCAACTCCTGCATGTGCTCGTGGAAAATATCCTCCAGTGTTCTTCCCCATTCCTCCTCCAACCACGTTCTGAACTCCTGCACAAACACATGGGGCTCAGTGTACATCCAGAAACTGCAGGAGAGCCACGGTTTACGGCAAAATCTGTCTTAAAGGGATAGTTCACCCAAAAATGAAAATTGTCATTAATTACTCACCCTCATGACGTTCCAAACCCGTAAGACCTCCGTTCATCTTCAGAACACAAATTAAGAGCTATCTGACCCTCCATAGACAGCAAGGATCCTAACACGATCAAGGTCCAGAAACGTAGCAAGGACATCAATAAAATAATCCATGTGACATCAGTGGTTCAACCGTAATTTTACGAAGCTACGAGAATACTTTTTGTGTGCAGAGAAAACACAAAAAATTACTTTATTCAACAATTCGTCTCTCCCACGTCACCCTGGCGCGATTTTGAAGAGTATCACATATGTAAACAACGTATGCAATGTATGCATGTATGCGGATACATTGTTTACGCTTTGATCTGAACAGCGGATCAGCGTACATACATTGCATACGTTGTTTACGTATGTGATACTCTCCATATTGGCACCCTAGGGTGACACAGAGGAGACGAATTGTTGAGTAAAGTCGTTATTTTCACGCACAAAAAGTATCCTCGTAGCTTCGTAAAATTACAGTTAAACCACTGATGTCACATGGATTACTTAAACGATCTCATTTATTCACTTTTTAACGCCTTGCCAGCATCATCGCTATTTTCATGGCGATCTCTGAAAAAATTATACAAGATATACAACTAACAAATGGTTATAAAAGACATTTCAGATGTACACTAGACAAAAACTCTAAAATACATTCAGGTGATACATTTTTAAATGAATCAGTCAGAAACACCTCTGAATAAAACCGCTGTCTATTCACATTAAAAACAGTACAATCCAATGAAAAATGTTTCACAGTCATTTTAGTTTTTAAACGATCTCCTTGCTACGTTTCTGGACCTTGATCGTGATATTATCATTGCCGTCTATGGGAGGGGCAGAGAGCGTTCAGAATTCATCAAAAATATCTTAATATGTGTTCAGAAGATGAACGAAGGTCTTACAGGTTTGGAACGACACGATGGTGAGTAATTAATGATATAATTTTCACTTTTGGGTGAACTATCCCTTTAACAAGCCTGATTTCCTACCTCTTGCCTTCCTCCAGGCATTCGATGGTGATCGGTCTGGTTGCATTTGGTGGAAAATTCATCTTTCTTCACAGTCTGGAAAGAAAAAAAGGTCGATATCTTGTAGAATATAATGGCACATTGAGCCGTGGTGGTAGAAATATGGTAGATTTACCTGAATATCTCCTTTATGAGGGCCCTTGTGTCCGTACATGCATTCTACCATGGCTTTGTTTTTCTCCCACATGTGAATGCGGAAGAGCGGCCGTCTACGCATAGGGTCCTCCACACGGGGATCATGGGGCGGTAAATACATCCAGCCTATGATGAACAGCCCGTCAACCTAAAATAATCACCAACGCAAGAAAGAGTTGCACGTTTGAAATACAATATAATTGTACATTTAATGTGTGTCTTATATATGTTGTATTTGATTCAGGTTATTTTTTATTTTTTTTTATAAAGTTGTATATTTAACAAGCCACTGGGTGGATTCCAGTTCATACACAATTGCCCAAAAAAAGTAGCAAGTATAAACTTTATGATAATAAATTTAGCTAGATGCTAACACTAGCTAGATGCTAACATGTGTGCAACAGTCTCTTGTAAAAACAAGCATACTTTAGCATACTTTTACTTATTACAGAAATAATATACTTGAAAATAAGTATATTAGGCATAGCGTAAGCTCTGGTGAGAAGTGATGAACATGGAAGCGCAGAGGAGAGAGCAAAACAAAACACTGGTCACGAATTAGAAGTATAAAGTGAGGATTTGTAAAGAAAAATGTTAGAGGAATTTGATATTAGCTGTTTTTTTCCTTTGATGTAAGCTAAACTTGGTACTCGAGAGACTAACATTCTCACTGGAGCTTACTCTACGTTCTACGTCATCCACTGAAACGCCACTCTCTCGTGAACTCGTGTACGAAAGTTAGCAGAAGCTAGAGATTATGGTTTATAAAGTTTTAAATAAGGATATTTTTCTTGCACAAACACATCATTTCACTTCAGGTCTTTATTAACCCCTCGGAGCCATGTGGAGCACTTATTATGATGGATTTATGCAGTTTTTTGGCCTTCAGAATCTCAACATTGTTTAATATAACTCTGATTATATTCGTCTGAAAGAAGAAAGTCTTATACACCTAGGATGGCTTGAGTGCGTGTACTGTAAATCATGGGGTAATTATCATTTTTGGGTGAACTACCCCTTTAAATTAAAAGTTTTTGACCCACCTAAGTAGGACTTAAGTAGATTTCATGGTAAATATGGGTAAAGTGTACTGCTGACTGTACTGACAAGCAATTATGGTAAACTTTAATACACTTCATACTGAAATATACTGTCAGGTAATTACACATTTGTCATGATTACACTTAAATTTTAAACAATTAAAATGCATTGAAAGTGACATAGAATAACACACTACAGTTACAGTAAAATATCAAGTACTTTGGTTTGTTAGTCAAAACACAAATGCACTTCTTTAAAGAATGACAAAAGATTATTAAAACATACTTGTTTGCTTGTGGCCTTTTATTTTATTAATCTTATATTATCTACAAGTTACAGTTTTTACATACTTTTAAAAACTGAAGTACAATTAGAAAATGTAGCTACAAGCTACAGAGTAAAACAAGTGAAATTATAGTTAGCTACTGTATGCTAGAAGCTACATGATGTATGCTAAGGCTATTAGCTAGCAACATTAAAGCTATTTAGCTTTAGCATTTTTGCAAATGCTGTCTATTTTAAAAACAGGAAAATGTAGTTAACTTAGTAGTGTTACTTTAGTATTTTTATTTATTTTATTCATTTTAATGTAAGTTTTAGTGATTTTGTCATGCTTTTAAAATATTTCTACATACCTTTTTTCAATTTTAACATTATATTGCATAGTAGTGTATCCCAATACAGCTGCACTGTGTTAATATAATGATATTCATTGCCATAATCATCTTTGCAATACATAAGTGTTTTGTATTTGAATTGTGACAATTCATATGTGTAATTTTCCACCAATATCAGCTATCTTTTTGCATTTGTTATCATTCTTTGCTGATCTTTTTCTGTGTGATCTTACCACCACGTTCAGCAGTCCTCCATAGGGCCCGATATCAGGCTGCCAGAGACCCAGGATGTGTCTATAGGGATGTAACACTGCAAAACAAGTACATGACGTTAAAATACCACACAACACACATAACAAACCCAGAACCAAGAACGTTAAATGGGATTATATCACTTTCTGCATGGGGCATGAACTCATGAATGCATGTTGAGTGTGTGAGTATATGCAACTTATCTGCCATGCAACAACTTAGAGGGCTAATATTTACCCACGTCTGGTCACTTTTACTCATCTGCATCTCACACAGTCAGCTGATGTTAGCGCAGCTGCAGTCGTCTGCACCCTTGCCAGCCTGTGTCGATCACACACACGCATGCAGGACACACAGGCGTGCTCACGCTCGGCAGAAGCTGCCCTTAAGCTGCTGTCACATCAGTACGTCCCAAACCAAGGCTGTGTCCCAATTTGCATACTACGCATACTAAATAATTAGCATGCGTGCGTTCCAAATTCCAGTATTTTGCAAAGGTTCCTAAATTATATCCAGTGGAATAACATATGCTTGTGGCTAAAATTACCCACAAATCCTTGTGTTACAGAAGAGTTTTCAAGTTGGCAGGGAATGTGATGCCAAAACAGAACGTCAATATAAAACAAAAAGTAATAATGTAATGAATTCAGCTAGATGAATGAATTATGTAGCAATGCGACGATATGGGTGACTGAGGTAATAACACACTTTTCTACTTGTGGTGTCTTACTACATACTGCATAGAAAAGTACATCAAAAGTATGTACCTTCCTCATCGCCAGTGAAGTAAACACTTTTATAGTGTAGCAGAACTATGCAACTTGGGATTCAACCTTTGAAGGAATGTTCCACGTTCATAATAAGTTAAGAATCTGTGACAGAAAGAAGTGATTTAGAAACTTAAGTTATTTTTAAACTACTTAACTATTAAAACTATTTTTCTGTTATTGAAATAAAGCTGAAATAATAAGATTCTAGATGAAAAATCTACCAAACATTTAAATATTGCTTTGAAATAAATAAACTGAAGTTGACTAAAATGACTAAAACAGAAATAAAAATTAAAGCAAAATAAAAATAAAAAAAAATAAAAAACCTCAAACTAATAAAATTGACAAAAGCACATCACAAAACCACCAAAACTTCATTTTTAAATACATTTTAAGATAAAATACTTAAATATTTTAATTAAAAATACTCATTAAAATGAAAACTGAAAAAGTATTTAAAAAAAGAATTAAAAAAATTAGTATAATACAATATAAATATTTAAAAATACAAATTATGTCCATTTTATGACTGAGTAACATAAAATGGCTATTCAATAAAAAAAAATATATAAAAAAACATTTTAAATGTTACAAGTACATTTAGGCATCACAACAAAGATGTACAGTCTGAAAAACAGATATTCATTTTGAGATTTGCTAAATGTTACAGTGTTATTAAACTATTAATATAAAGATTAATAATCTAGATGATATCAAATATATTCTAAATGTAAAAGTAAAGGAAATGAGCTGTACAATTAAAAACCCATGTACCAATACTCATAAATAATTTTAACTCGTTCCTCATTTACAGTTGAAGTTTTTAGTCAGTTTATATTAATACTTCCATACAAAAATGTGGTATTTGAAATCTAAAGTTGTCTAAATTGTCTCTTTGGTGGGACTATTGTTCAAGATGGATAAACTTCTGATTATGACTTACTAAAACAGTTGTTTTTTGGTATACTTCTGCATATTGTGCAAACTATATATTTGCATATTCTGTTACTTGGTTTGCAACTTTACAGAGACTTCATCGTAATTTTTATTTTGTTGTAATTTTTGATTTTATTGTACTGTAATATATTATACTACTTTATCACACTTTCAAAACAATATTTACTTTTATCTCGCCACACAGATTTCCACTGCATGTCCTGCACAATGCATACTGTGTACTGTTTGCTTGTGTTTTTTTTTTGTTTGTTTTTTTTGCAAACTAAGGAACGAGTCAGTAATATTTTTATGTTCCGAAGACGAACGAAGCTTTTACGGCTTTGGAACAACATGGGGGTAAGTGATTAATGACAAAATTTTCATTTTGGGGTGGAGTAACCCTTTAATAAAAATATTACTATATGGTCTTAATTGATACCATGTTCGACAGCTCAACTTTAACTCAATGAACCTGGAACAAAACGTCAGTAGCAAAGAGCATCTTCAACCAGCAGCTTGACAGGCAGTGATTTGGTTCCTCCACCACAAAGCCTTCACACATGGCCAGTACATACAGTGTGTGTACACGTCCCGATAGTCCATATGCTCATAATCAGGGAGGAGCTTCATAAAGCGTCCCGACTTCACCTGCGGGTTCACACCTGGACAGGTACGCAGGTGAGTGCGCCACAGGAAGAGGAGAGAGCCACAAGGCAGAGTGAGAACCACACTCACATATGCCGGAGAAAATGAATGTGTACAGGGCTGGGAGAGTGAGAAGTGTTTCGTTTGCAGTTTGTCTGTCACTTCGGAGGATAATATTTATTTTATGTTGCATATCCACACTTTTAAATCAACTGAATTATACACAAATACCACACTGACTCCTGAGGAATCTTTCTCTAAGCACTATGTTTTCACTTGAAACAAACATTGATACTAAACTTCCTCTACAGACAAACAAACCAAACAATGTAGGTGTAATTGAACATAAGATGTCTTTTGTGAGCTGAAGTAAATGTAAAATGCATTGAGAAAATGACAAATGACATGTAACGGGGTGAAGCGACAGCATTACATTAACAAACTGATCTGAATTTTCAGTTAAAAAGTCTAAAGCACACTTAAAGAAACGTCACACACTAGATGTGTGATACACATGGATTGGTCAGGACTTTTTTTTTTTTTTTACAAATTTGAAGTTGATTATAATCAACTACCTGTTTGCTGAACAATGGCAAACTAGTTACAGGATTGTTAATGTTTACTTTGGTAAATACAATAAATCTGAAATAATATAAAATAGAAACATCACATGAAATAATGAAAGGAATAGTTCACACAAAAATGTTTTGCACTTGCTCACCAATGGATCCTCTGCAGTGAATGGGTGCCGTCAGAATTCAAACAGCTGATAAAAACATCACAATAATCCACACCACTCCAGTCCATCAATTATCATCTTGTGAAATAAAAACCTGCGTTAAACTGGCTAAAATATGAGTCCTCTATCCATAATAACGCTTTCTGCAGTGAAAAAATCATCTTGTCTGAATCAGGAGAGAAATCTGCACAGATCAAGCACTGTTTACAAGCAAAACAGTTCTGAACAAATATGTTGATGGATTTTGATGTGAGATGACAACAGAAGATGGACTTTTTGATGGACTGGAGTGGTTGTGGATTATTGTGATGTTTTTAGCAGCTGTTTGGACTCTCATTCTGACGGCACCCATTCACTGCAGAGGATCCATTGGTGAGCAACTGATGTACCGCTAAATTTCTCACACTCTAATGAAGAAACAAACATCTTGGATGGCCTGAAGCCGCGGTCACACTGGACTCTGAGCATGCAAAATCATTTTTGTTGTGATATGACATCACGCTGAGCAGCGTCTTTTCAGAAACTTAAATTAAACACAAAACAAATTATAATACATCTAAAATGTAAAAACATACAATGTACTCCACTTTTCTGCAGTGCTGCAGTTTTAAATGTATGTTCTTTTAGTTCAGATAGGAGGTATATCGATCTGCCGTTGGTCACACGGTGTCACGTGATGCGAATTCGCAGACCAGAGTTCACCGAGCTTGAACTTTGCTACGCAACGAAATATCTTCGCACGGGCTCGCGTTTCCGGTCTAACGCATTCATATGCGTATGAATGGAAGTCAATGGAACGAAAAGTCTAGTGTGACCGCGGCTTGAGGGTGAACAACTTTTCATTTGTGGGTGAACTATTACTTTAAAAAAAAAAAAAAAAACTCTGTATCATATTTTATTATTTAAATTAATATGAACTGGCACGATTGGTGACTTCTGTGGTTACAGTAGATTCACTTACGTTTCACATACAGATCTCGGCTCGACATGCCCACGATCTCCATCTTCCGCAGGTCTTCTCTCATACCAAATTCTGCAAGAAGAGGAAAAACCCATGACAGACTGCACCAGTCTACAGAAAACAATCAACCTGGATCAAAAATATGTCTCTTTAGTATCTTTCAGTTCAGAATACAATTGAATGCTAACAGTTTCTGTTCAATCCTTTAAGCTGATGATCAACACAACATGCAAGTTTTCGGTGTTATTGTATTCTACTTGATTCTATTGCTGCAGTGGTGCTGAAGCCTGTTAAACAGATGGTGGTGTAATGACTGTTAGACCTGAGATAAGACAAACGACACCCTCGTGGGGTCACTTAAATGTCATTAACACATCTGAGAACATGTTATCAGGTGTTTCCCACCAGAGCTTTTGGCCAATCCCTTGACTTATGCACCAGAAAGTTCAAGTAACGCATTTCATTCCACAGCAACACACTGACAGGCAAACATTAGCTCAAATTTTTGTTAATTATTTCCTACTATTGCATCTGAAAACCTTTTGAGCGGTCTATCTAGACAGCCTTTTAAGGATTTTTAATGTCTGCCTATGATGCCTAAAAATGCTGTGTAAGTTGGCAGGTCAATAGATCTTAAACCAGTCCATTTCTGATTTGACAGTGCATGAATCAATCAAGCAGAGCACTAAAACACTTTAACAGCTAACCATCACAGGTCAAGAACAAGGAGGAGGTTATGAAAAGAAGAAATCAAATGTATTCTGTGTTAATGTTGTTGACAAAGGTTAAAAACATTTATATAATTTTCTACAAAAACTTCAATGACTCTGTAAACATCATGTTATTCTATAAATGATTACATGTGAGCGTATATACGACTCAATCATTTTATAAAAAGCAAAAAAGAAAACTCTGAGCTGAACAAAATGGCTTCCTGTATACAAAAGTTATCAAAATTGTAATAGAATTACTCTTTAATAATAAAAAATATATATTTTATGAAATAATTTTTTTGTAAATAACATAATTAAAAAAATAATAATAATCTCTTACACCACCTTGACATTGTTGACAAAGGCTTTAAGCCTCACAACAAAAACAAAACTTGAAACTTGATTCAGAAACTACATACATTCAAGTAATTGTACAAATTACACTTTAACGTGATTTTATTATATATTTTTATAAACTTTAAACATGTACATGTTATTTTAAACACACACACACACGCGCATACATCCATCCATCCATATATATATATATATATATATATATATATATATATATATATATATATATATATATATATATATATATATATATACACACACACACACATATATTCTATATGTATTTCTTTTATATATATATATATACACACACACATGTATATAATGGCTTTCTGGTAGTGTTTGTGTCGGTGTCATAACACATCAGTGTCGAGTGTAAGCAGAAGGCCGCTGTGTGTTGTGTAAATTAGCAGCCATTATTACCCTCTGTACATCTCCTCCTCCAGATTGTTTCCGTGTTCAGGATCTGCCTGAATTTCTTGCACACCAGCGCCAGGTTGGGCAGCGCAGCGCCAGGCAGAGAGGAGAAGATCTCCACCAGGAGCTCCGGCGGCAGCTCCAGCAGCGACTGCGGGTGTGGTGGCCCCGCGGAGGCCGAGGCAGAGGCCCCAGACCCGAGTCCACCGGCTCCGCTGCTCTGACAGCTGCTGCCGCCGTCGGGCTCGTCTTTCGCTTTGCCCACGACCCTCTCCTCTTCCTCCTCCTCGTCCATGTCCATGTCCGAGTCGCTGTCCTGATGCGGCTGGCTGCGCCTCTGCCGCCGCCTGCAGCGCCGCGACTGTCCCGCTCCGCAGAGCCTGGCGCACACCGCCATCCGGAGCAACATTACATCATCCCCGCGCAACAGCCGCTGTCCCCCGCAGTGCTCCGCTGCTGCGTGCGCGGCGTGCCTGGGCGTCTTCTCGTGACGCCAACGCGCAGCACGCTGACGCCGTGCGTTTGGACGTCATTGTTATTATTATTATCTTATTTTATTTATTCATTTTACGTTATTATTGTTGTTGTTGTTGTTGTTATTATTTAGTTATTTGTCCGTATGTATTTATTTTTGTATGTGAAACATTACAAGGTGTGACGTTTTATTTCTTAGTTTTTTTCCTGTAGAAGTTTGGTCTGTTCTGATAATAATAATAATAATAATAATAATAGCGTTTGGACGTCACTGCTTACAGGTTAACAAGGTTGAATTTTGTGGTCAAGAAAAATAAATATTTTGCATCTTTTTTTCGTTGTATTTACTCAAGATTATTTTAGAAAGATTTGGAATTCTATATGAACAGAAAAATGTAGCGTATGATAGAAACTTGTATATTTGATGTGCTTTTTTATACAGAAAACAAACATTTGAATTGTAAAGAACAACACATTTTTTACATTTATACTATTAGGAAAATATCATATGCATAAGAAGAAGTGGGCTCAACGTAGACCAAATTGTTCACATTTTATAAATGACTTTAAATTATATGTAAATTTCTTGGAACAAGCAAAAAACAAACAAAACAAAAAAGCACTAAAACATGTAATGCTCTAAAAGCAATTTATGTAATTTTCTTCCCTTTTTTTCTCTTTTCTTTCCATCTCTTTTCTTTTTTCTCTGGCAGCTAATGTTAATTTGATCATGTGAATATGTAAGACCTCTTGTTCTTGTGGCATTCATTGAATTAATAAAGCATTTAAAAAAGAAGGTTAGCAAGGTTAGTTTTTATAATATAAGCATTATTAATAACGCTTTGTGTTTAATAGAAAAGGGACAATGAGCTAATTAAAAAAATTTAGGAGCACAGTCAAAATTTTAAGAGCACCCTCTGATCAATGATAAAAATGAACCTTCACATTATATGAGCCGATATTTGCAGGGGCACCATAGCCTATAGCTGTCAGAAATATGGACTGTCTGTGTGTGTTTTGCTCCCCATGTGCTCCCATTGACCTAGTTTTGCCTCGTGTGTGACATGTCCATATTTGGTTATCTTCCTGTTCCTGTTCCGATTGTGTTTAATTGATTTCAGGTGTGTCTCGTCTTCTCCTCGTTTAGTTGTTTATTTAAGAGTGTCCTGTTCTATTGTCCCTCGTCTGGTGTTATACGTCTACACTGATGTGCTACGTGTGTCTCCTGCCTGCCCTGTGTTGGATTATTAGACTGTTGATTGTGAGAATTCTCCTACATCTCTGCATACCTTGCTCCTTCACTCCCTCACAGTAGCAGTCGTGACAGAACACCGGACCTACAAAAGTTTATTTGCGTTGTTCCCCTCTGTTTATTTTCCACGTTTTGTACAGTGTTTTTTGTTTCCGTTTGTGTTCCCCATGGATCCCCTCGCCTCAAAGTTTACCTCCCTTGCCCGTAAAGACCTTTCCTTCTTGGAGTATGCTGTGGAGTTCAGCCAGCTCGCCATTTTAACAGTGTTCGATGACGCTGCACTGAACTGTTCTGGATCGGGGCCAACTACTACCGCCCTGCCGATCTCCCAGACACCACCGGATTGTGCTGGAGGGAGGCAATCATTCGGTGTCTGGAGAGTGTCTATCCACAACACAGCCAGACAAAGTGCCCAGCCCACCATCACCCCGCTGCGTGGAGCTAGAGCCTGAGCCCACCACTGACGAAGAGCCAGAGCCCATCGTGACCAACGAGACATCGCCTAGGAGTGCGACAGAGCTGAGGATCACCATGGAGCCAGAGCCTCACGGATTGTCAGACCAGTTGTGAGAGCCGGCTATAATGCCTGCCACGAGGGAGAAAGCCGTGGACCGAGAAAGTGCGGAGAGGAGCTCCGCCCCCTGTACCATGGCTGAGGGTGAGCTGAATTTGGGTCTGGGACTGCTGGACTTCCCGTTCCTGAGTTTAGCCCAGCGAGGGCTGCTGTTTCCACGTCCTATTCAGAGAAAGACTCAGTTCCCGAGTCCAGCCCTGTCGGTTGTGCTCCCTGTACTGGGCAGCACACACCCGCCCTGAAGCCCAGAGGCTCACAAATGCCCACTCACCCTCCTGCTCCTGCCTCCTCCACCGCTGCCGTCTGGCAGCCCTTCTGCTCGCTGTCATCCCACCATCTGTACGGTGCGAGCTCCGCAGGTCTGCCATCCTCCATCGTCACCGTGGCTGGAGAATCCCTGGCCTCCGGCTCCAGCCTCTAAGCCCCGGACTCTGCCTCGGCCTGTCGATGCAGTAGCTCCACCATGCCTCCTAGCTCCCTCCTCTCCGCCGTGCCCCATCAGTCCACTGGCTCCGCCAGGCTCCCTCATCCCTCCGGCTCCGCCTTGGTCTGTCGTTGACCATCCGTCGCCTCGGGACTCCACTCCTCCGTTTACATGTCTTAGATTTATCAAATAAAGTCTTATTTATATTGAAAAGGGAAGAATCTTGTGTTTTGTGCTCACAAGATAATGTATTACACTGCTGATCATGTTACTGTGCTATTTAGTGTTTTCACTATATTTTGGATTTTCATATCCAGTGCAGAGTTGATGTTGTACGGCACATTCAGTGAATCGCTAGCTGACTCCGTGAAACACTTGAAACAGTGATTCTGTCCAAATTCCCTATAAATCATAAATAATTCCCTTTGAGTTAAATTGACCTGTTTCCCTTACATAAGGTCTGTGTTATTGAGATGACTCCAATATTTTTTTCCACATCATGCTAACGTTATTGCTCTCCACCGACTGCGCTGATCAAAAGCATGATGGGAAATGCCTGACTGACGACACAGCTTAATGCTCATTGGTTCAGACAACCTTGATGCTGCGTTCTCTTCTAAAATGTTTTATTTTTTTAATCTGATTTCATGCTATTATGTATTTTTGTGCATGAATATTCCCAAACACTATAGTGCGATCTCTGTGTGAGATATGTGATTGTTGTCATAGTTTCTATAAAAATCTAAAATACATGTTTGAATTAAAATAAAAAATAATGATAAATACGCCTTTTGTATGGAATTAAATAGCAAGCACTTTGAGTGTCTTGTTCATCATTTTTATATTCATATAAAAGCAACAGAACTGAAATTATATCATGTTTATCAGAAGCACAGCATATGAGTGAGAATAACGCGATATCTGCCTTTGATCTCGTAGGTATCTGTTCTTCTTCGAGAGGTCAGAACTGTCCGTCTTGTCTGCACTTATTTCACTCCTCCCCTCACTGCAGCCGCCTACTCTCGCCTACATTTCAGGCGAGGCGCATCTCAAACAAGCCTATTAATCTACGCCCCGCCTCCAGCAGCGCAGGGGTGTTGGAATGTTCGAAAACAGTACCGTCGCTCAGCCTTGAACTTTTTTTTGCCCCCAAACGAAGAACGAAAACGAACTTCGTTTGAAGTATATCGGGGATAGACTGTTATTTCATGACCAAAATTAATTTGACCTTAATATATAAATTACGATAAAAAGAAATTCTAACGCATTATAATGTAAAGGAAACGGCGCTGTAATTTGCTTCGTTTGAACCAGATACTGAAGCAGTCACATGATTTTCAGGTGAACGAAGCTTCAGACGTCATAGATCATGTGCTTTTGGCAAAACACATCAAGCTCCGATACAGCGCTTCAATGTGAAATGTGTTGTTTTTTTGATACAAGTTTCGGAGCTTACGTGTTGAACGTAACATCACCACTGGGGCCTGTACCATGAAGCCAGTTTAGCCGGCTAGCCAGGTAAGTTTCAGTTTAGTTTGTGCCAACTTTGGGTTTTAGGTACCATGAAAGTGGTTTTGGCTTTTAGCAGTGTTCATTGCCATAGTAACTTTCGCTCCACAGCTAACCTGCTCCGGGGCAGGTTATGTTCTGGTTTAGATATCTTAAACTGACATTTGCCCAATCAGCTTCAAGCAAAGTGACACATCTCTGACGCAATAAAGCCACTCCTCCAGTTTGTCTTACTCCAAATTAAAGGACGCTACATAGTAAAACATTTTTAAAGATAAAATCATCAGATTTTTAGAGATGATTATTTTTTATAATTATTTAATATTATTTATATAATTATACCCTTAATCCATTACACAAGCCAGCTTAGTTTAATAGTAATTATTAAACGTTTATTTTAAATTAATATAAACATATAGATAATATGCAATATAAATAAGTTTTAGAATCAATAGCTGCAAACTTGACTACATATGAGTTTAGATTTTTAAGTGTTTTTATACCCATATATATTATAAACTCTATAAACTAACTTGGATAGATCGTTTCATCTTGCTGTGTAAATGTGTTTAAATTCTTCATACTGTTCAATCTTTTAATCTTTGGTAGTGAATCGCACTGACTCTCTCACGAGAAGTGAATCACAGTTTCAAGACATGTGATTGGATGCTCATTACTGATGTCACTCATTCATGTGCACCTGCTCCATTAGCTCAGGATCAAGCCTGAGATGACAGAGAAAGTTGATGATCATGGTCATGGTACCAACAAAGCCGGATTAGACTGGTTTGGTTTTGTCAACTCAAAAATAATCCTGCAACCCTGAGTTTGTTCAGCCACCATCATGGTACAGGCCCCTGCTTTGCGCACAAAATTAAATCGCATCTTTGGATGGAAACAAAGTGACACATGTTTGACACAAAAAAAGTCACTCCCCCAGTTTCTCTTCCTACAAAATACAACAAAATATTTGTAAAAATACAACAAAATTGTCTGGTTTTAATGATAATTACAATATGATTTATATTATTATTAATCCATTACACACAAGCACTTTTAGTTTAACAATTATTATAAAGCATTTATTTTAAATGAATATTAATATATACAGATCATATGTAATATAAATAAGTGGTAGCATCAACAGATAACGCTTTAAAATTGCCTATATGTTACCTTGTTCGAGTCTCTATCGCTGTATATGATCAACTATATAAACTAACGTCACAAGTTTCACTTGTGACTGCACTGATAGAGCAAGATAATTTCCTTTATTGTCCTCTTTCATGGACAAGTACTTCAGTGGAAATGCATTTAAATTCCTTATATTCTTTAATCTCTTAACCTTTAACAAAAGAGTTTTGGATCTCGTTGTCTCTCTCGTGAACACTTACTCTGTGTTGTGATTGACTGTTCGCCACTGATGTCACACATTCATGTGCATGTGCTCCACAAACTCAGGATCAAAGCCAGAGTTGACAAAGAAAGCTGATGATCAGCATCATGGTACCAATAAAGCCAGATTGGAGTGGTTTGGTTTGGTTTGGTTTTGTCAACTCAAAACTAATCCTATAACTCTGAATTTATTCATCTACCGTGGTACAGGCTCCAGGTCAGCTGTGACTTTGTTTGGAACTATTTGAGTTGACAACATACAGCAAAATCAGACAACAGTGTTCCTAAAATGTAAGTCACTTAATATTAACTTCTTGTTTATTAAGCTGTTGTATAAAATCAATATCACATTTGCAAACTCCCTTTATAATCATTAAAAAGCTGTCACTCATCTCAGTTCATCGTGACGATAATCAATGAAGCTTACGTTGCACAATGAATCTTTTATTTACATCATGTCTACACTTTTGAATAAAAACTCTGGTATTTTGAGTGGTGAGTGGACTTAAACACCTCTGATTGGTCATTGCGTTCAGGATATCAACAGATATGTCTGTGTTGGCTACATTGCACAACTCTGCAAAAGCACATTGTAAATCACTAATGATATGTGGCCACATATTGACAGCACTGATGGTGGGACAATGAACAACTGCCAACACTGTGAAAGTAATGAAAATGATACATATGCATACATTAAAATAACTTTTAATTTAAACAATATAAATGTGTCCATATATTTAACTAATTTCGCTGTAGGTCTGTTTTTAATTTATAATTTTTTTAGTGTTACAACTGCACCTGTCATGGGGTCAGATAACAAAGTCATTCATTGTTTTCAACCAATAATTGTGGAAAATATGAATTGTATATGTAGGTTTTTGACATTTGTTTTACTGTTACCAATGAAGATAACGTTAACATAGTTGTTGTTTCTTTTCTTTACTTCCTTTTGTGCAGAACTCACAATTTAGTCTTTGCATTGAAGTAACAAGCTACATGAATCTCGTGCTGTGCATCGTCTCTCTTCTTTTTAATGATTCAGAATCATATAGCTACGCTCTTAAGCATCGCATTCTTAAAGGGCTACCAAACAGATAAGATAAGATTTTAAATTTAGGATCTTTCTGTAATTCCGACACATAGGCTATAGACACATAAAGACCAACAAATACAAATACCATTTATCCTGCAGTGTTTTTGCCGTAGTCAGCAAGAAGTTACACATGTATTCTGCCTGTTTCCTATTTATGAAATCAAATAATGAATGTTTTTGATTATAACAATTAATGGAAAAGAGATGAAAAATATTAAGAAGTAATGCATCCCTTACGAAAATTAACCATGTTTTTTTTTTTTTTTTTTTAATGGGCTACTATTAGTATAACTTTCAGTTTCGATTTCTATAGGTCGTAGGCGTGTCGGATCTTGTTAGCCTATATACCTGTAACCACAGGACTAGGCCTATTACTGTTTCACGATTCGGGAAGGCTTTTGCAAGTTTTTAGAGAATGACAAAAGAAACTGGCAGAATTGGTGTAATCCTTTGGAATTCTCACTACTGCAGAACTCCGGAACATTATTCAAATAGTTCTGTTTAAAACGCAGAGTGAAGACGATCATTCACGATGGCGGAGCCTGATAGTAAGTGAACTATTTAGCCTATTGGCAGCGGCTAAGTGCAAATAGCATTTTCTTAGCGATAGATGCTATTTATAGAACCATTGCTATTTGCACTTAGTGTAAATAGGATATTTTCTTAGCGATAGAGGAGAACTGGCCCCCCGACTGAGCCTGGTTTCTCCCAAGGTTTTTTTCTCCATTCTGTCACAGAGGGAGTTTTGGTTCCCTGCCGCTGTCGCCTCTGGCTTGCTCAGTTGGGGACACTTAATTTCTAGCGATTATCGCCGATTTGATTGCACAGATACTATTTAAACTAAACTGAGCTAGACAATGACATCTCTGAATTCAATAATGAAATGCCTTTAACTGAAAATTGAGTGTTTAATCTTATCATTATACATTACTGACACTCTATCCTCCAATTTGATACTGTTAAGTGCTTGGACACAAGCTGTATTGTTAAAAGCGCTATATATTTATATATATATATATAAATAAATAAAGGTGACTCGACTTGACTTGACTTGACGGTCATCAAGGATACGCAGAGCGTTTACACTGAAACGCAACCCCGGAGTTTTCAAACTAAAACGGGGTCTGCAGCATTGTCAAAAGTCTCTGTTTTCAACCTCGAAAACGCCGGAGTAGTGTAAACGACAGACGTAACCGTAGCGCTTTAAAACGAAAGCGCACTAGTGTAAACGGGGCCTCAGTGTACTAAAATCACTTCAGAGCATGAGGTTTCTACCAGAATAAGTGGGCACTAAACTATTTCTACTAAATCAACATCAGATCAAATTGTATGTGTCCTTATTCCAGCTGACATGAGCTCTAACCAGTTCTTTTCATGCAGAGCCAGACATAAAAATAATATCTCGGTTGTCTGTAAGTGAAGTAAGTAAATTTTCTACAATGTGTGTTTGTTACAATGACACTTCAAAGCTCTTTATTTTCAGCTTATGTTGTGTGTGTCCGTTTACTTCATGTTCATGTACTGCTTAACGTTCGTCTCTTTTTAAGTGCCTCAGATTGAGGAACTCTAGGCAGTTTAATGAAACATTTCAAGGTAGGCTCATGTTCTTTCTATAAAATATGAGATCTCTACTTTGATTGCTGATGAACAGTACATTTGTTTGTGTCTGCATGAAGAAACTCCTAAAATTACTTCATTTTATGAGATCTCTACCAGAATAATAAATGTTGGGCACTAAACTGCTTATACTAAATCAACATCAGATCAAATTGTGTCCTTAATCCACCTGAAATTTTTTTAATCCAGTTTTTTTTTTTTTTTTTTCGATCAGGGCCAGATCACACATCGATGGAATCTCACTCATCTGTGCTGGTAATAAGTGACAGGAAATCTCCTATAAAGTGTGTTTGTCAAGACCATGGTAAACTAAGAAAGACTTGGAAGCTCTTTACTTTCAACTATGTTTTTCTGTGCATGTTTACTTCATGTTCATGTAATGCTTAACACTCATTATTTCTCTCTTTATTAAGTGGTCTGATTTGGAAATATCTAGACCCATAGCCCTAGGTAGGCTCATATTCTTTCTATAAAATATGAGATCTCTACTTTGATTGCTGACGAACAGTACAATTTGTTGCTGTGTTTGTGTCTGCATGAAGAAACTCCTAAAATTACTTCATTTTATGAGATCTCTACCAGAATAATAACTGTTTCTACTAAATCAACATCAGATCAAATTGTACTTGTGTCCTTAATCCATCTGACATGAGCTCTAACCAGTTCTTTTCAATCAGGGCCAGACACAACGATGGAACCTCACTCACCTGTACGTGTAATAGGTGACAAGTGTGTTTGTTATAATAAGACCATGGTGCACTAAGAAGGACATGAAAGCTCTTTATTTTCACAAAATATTATGTGCATTTGTTTACTTCATTTCCATGAACTGCTCAAACACTCATTATTTCTCACTTTATTAAGAGGCGAATTTACCCACAGTCTGGGGCTGAGCCATTTCTAGGATACCCCGTACACCAAGGTAGGCTAATATTCTGACTTTATAATGTGAGATCTCTACTTTGATTGCTGATGAACATTGTAATTAGCTGCTGTGTTTGTGTCTGCATGAAGGAGTTTAGTGTTTTAAAAGGACTTTAAATCATGAGATCACTACCAGAATAATAAGCTTTAGGCACTAAACTGTAACTGTTACTGATTCAACATCAGATCAAATTGTACTCGTTTCCTTATTCCAGCTGACATGAACTCTAACTAGTTCTTTTCAATCAGGGCTAGACACAGGGCTAGACACAACGATAACAACGATCAGCCACATAATGTAAGTGATGAGAAATTTTCCATAATGTGTATTTTTATAATGTGTATATTTGTTATAATGAGACAGTGGTGAACTAAAAATGAGATTCTAAAATGACTAAAAATCATTTTCAACTAATGCTGTGTGCATCTGTTTACTTCATGTCCAACTGTTAACACTCATCATTCTCTCGTTATCAAGTGGCCCGTTTACTCAGTGTTTAGGCTTCCTGGTTTTTCTCAAAGACTCCAAAATAGAGACCCAGGTAGGCTCATATTCTGACTGTTCAATATGAGAGCTCTACTTTGATTGGTCTAGAAATAAATCACCAACTGAATACCTTCAAAACACTGTAAGAGTTTAGATCAATCAGGTTATTTAGTAATTCAGTGCAATTAGATTCTGTATCTTCAGCTTGGTTTAAAAGGATTGTCTGTTCTGCTGTCTGTTAAACAAGACTTTTCATCTCAGGGTGACTGTATTATGTGATTATTCTTAATTGAATTTAACATTTTGTATTGTGAGGCTAAAGAATGTTTTATGTCTTCCTTTAGCATGGCAGAAGATGGTATGTGAGTATAAGAAGTCAGTCGACTGGAAGGATAGGCATCAGAATGAGAGGAGTTTCCCTTCTGGTGAAAGAGTATCCCTGGCTGCCCTCTACACTGAACCTGTGATTATTCAGAAAAATAAAAAAGGCGGTTTTCGGAATATCAGTGTGGAGGAGTTGTTTAATAAGTCAAACAGACATCTGTATCATCCTACTGTCATTCTCCAAGGAAATTCTGGTAGTGGAAAATCTATCATAGCGCAAAAGATTATGTTGGACTGGGCATCTGAAAAACATTACCTTAAAGACTTTGATCTGGCTTTCAGTCTGAGGTATGAAGAGGTGAAGTGTATTTCTGAGGAGATGACCTTGATAGAGGTCCTGAGCTGTAATTGTAGTTTAACATCAGATCAGATCTCAAAGATGTTAAAAGACTCAGCACAGAGAGTTCTCTTCATCATTGATGGACTTGATGATCTTGATGAGCTTAGATTCATGTGTGATAAATTTTGCATATCATCCAAATTCCAGAAAGCCCCACCTGAGGTCATTGTTTGTTCCTTGCTTCGTAAACAAATCCTGCCCAGATCTGTCTTGCTCATCACTACTAGAACTGAGGTCCCACAGGGCATGTTCCTTAAAGGACAACAACTCTCTAGGGTTGTAGGTTTCTCTGAGAAGGGGGTGGAGGAGTACTTCCAGAAGTTCTTCCAGAATGAGGAACTCTTCAGGAGAGCCTATGAATGTGTGAGAGCAAATTAAACTCTCATCACAGCTTGCTCCATCCCTGTAATCTGCTGGATCATCTGCACGGTCATGCGAGAGAGGTTCAGTGATGGTGAAGATGTGATGAGTGGACTGGAAACCACCAGCTCTATCTACGTTGACTTTGTGTCCACTCGACTGGAGCATCACTGCCAGGGTTTGAGTCAGTCTGTCCCGAGCCTGCTGAGGAGCCTGGGTCAGCTGGCAGAGAGAGGGATGCTGGAACAACAAGTGCTGTTTGATGAGAAAACTGTTCATAAAACAATGTCAGACCCTGCAGACAATCCATTCCTGTGCGAATTCCTCTTTAAGAGAAGAATCAGCCGGGAGACGATGTTCAGTTTCATGCATCGCAGCTTTCAGGAGTTCTTCACTGCTCTATACTATGTCCTTCTGGATGAAGAAGAGTCGAAGAGGAAAGTGAGCGAGCTGCTTCACACTGTAGAGAGAGGATGGGCTTTGTCCTGTTGGTCTGATAGAGAGACAAATGTAACAATAAGCAATTCAAAGCTGCTGCAGCCTGTGATTCTGTTTCTCTGTGGTCTCTGTAAGGAAGAATGGATCTCCTCATTCTTTGAAAAGCACAACATGGCTGTCTCTGTCAACATAGAAACCCAGCTGAAGGAATGGATCAATCAGTGTTCACAGAGATATCAAAATGAACACATGCTGTTCATTCTCCATTGTCTCTATGAGCTCCATGAGAAGAGCTTTGTTGGGAAAGTTTTGGAGCATTTGGATTCTATAGATCTGTCAAACATTCAGCTGAAAAATGCAGACTGCTGGATGTTGCGGTTTTGTTTTCAGAACTGTGTTAACATTGGCAAACTGAGACTCAATGTAACATCTGACAATCTGAAGATTCTTCAGTCTACACTGTGCAGTTGTGAAGAGTTGTGGTGAGCAACGTTCATGTTTGAGACTTTAGCACTGCTCTTCAATTTATACCTACTGTACTATACTATTATTATATCGGATATCTGAATGTTAATATGTTCTGTTCTCTTTTAAAGGTTGAAGGTGGACCACATTACGGATGATACTGGGGATTTGATCTCAGCTCTTGGTGAAGGAAAGATTGTGAAAGAACTGATGTAATGGATATTTAATTCTGAACTTAATAATATCTATTACTGCTATGGACTCTATGCATGGCACACAGCCAACACATTTCCGTTAAAAATTGTATTTTTAGATCAAGCAAATTATGAGTCTTCTCTTTGAAATGATTGGTCAAATTCTTTAATATTTCAGTGCCATTGTCACTTAATTGGATCATCAGGTCTTAAACTCCCATATTGATCTCTCGTTACCTATTATTTATCAGAAAATAAGAAATTACACATAATGATGGTTATTTTGGGGACAAAAACTATTATAATTTGCTCATACTATTATATGGTTAAATGTAGGATTACTGTGCCAGTGAATCCAACTTCAGTTTCAGACAATTCACCGCACATTTGACATGCAGCCACAGTAACGTTAACTCTCATTTGTCATATGTAATATAATCATTATACATATAAGGAAAAGTCTTGTTAGCTTCTCTTCTCATCTGTAGCTGAATGAAATGACAGCTTTCTGTCTCATACAAAAATAGATATAATTTACAGCCATTTCTAGAAAGTCTTGTTTTCATATAATATCATAAGAAAAAAGACTTTTTTCGCTGCACCAGATTTTACTGACTTGATAGAGACAAAGTGCAGAAGTTACCATGCAAAGAGTCCATTACTTGTACAGTAAAATGATGAATTTATTGTAATTGACAGAATACAGGATCAAAAATCTTCAAAAGCATCTCTCAAAAACAGGATCAAAAGCTTGATTATTACATCAATTAAAGACGAAGATGTCATGTAAGAAACTCTGATAATAAAAAATGACTGCTTAATTTTTGTTACTAACATAAAAGTAAAATCTCTAAATGTTACTATTTTAGGCTCTGTTTCCGGCTTTTAGTTTCCCGCTCAAAAACGAGACCATCATTGTTAATCTCAGAATTAACGCTCACCTGCTCACGCCCAGAGATGTCCACTGTCAACTGGAGAATCTTCCTGCAGAAGCTCCAGAGATTATCCAGGTCTGTAAAAAAGAGAGTGTGAATTGTACAAGTGTGAATTACCTGCATCTTTTTAGCTTCCTCTCTATTAATAGAATCAGAATCAGAAAGAGCTTTATTGCCAGGTATGTTTACACATACAAGGAATTCTGGTGCTCAGTGCTATAGCACTGTTCAAAGATGGCAACAGTTCAAAGAGGAAGTGACCTGGGTGTGAGGGGTCCAGAATGATTTTGCCAGCTCTTTTAGGGTGTACTCACACTAGGAGATCTGAACCGTGCCCGACCCCAAAGCCCAGTTCGTTTGACTAATGTGATCACTCCGTTTAGCCATCCCTGGCTCGCTTGGAAGAGGTGGGCCAGGGCATGGTTCAGTTGGGCTCGGGTGCGGTTCGCATGTAGTGTGAGCGCTAACAGCACCTAAGCGTGGAACTGGAAAAGTGCAGCATGATTACGTGAAAATTTCTGACACCGTGTCTACACTGTGCCACAACAGCTTGAGGATGTCTACACTGGACGCCGAAAACAACTGTCGCAAATCATTTGAACTTGGTGTCAGTATATGTCATAAATAGAAAGAGGCATCAATTTAATCTCGTGGATTTGTTGCGTCATGCCGCTGTACCGACGAAACATGTTACATATCAGATTGTGCTACCATAAATATATTTGCATTGTTTTAAAGGGGTCATCAGATGCTAAATTCACTTTTACACGTTGTTTGAACATAAACGTGTGTTGGCAGTGTGTGTACACATCTACCTTATTATGACATAGACAGGAATGTCTCTGATTAAGCGATTAAAAGCTTTAAGTTTGAAGGTTTTCAGTTTTAACTAGTTTGAAGTTTAAAGTAGTTTTAAATTTTAAAGTTTTGAAGACAGTACCATTAGTCAGAAAAATAGACAGACAGACAGACAGATAGATACCTAGATAGATAGATAGATAAGAAATATTAAATTAGATTACATTCTATGGTGTTGCTATGTGGTTGCTAGGGTACCTGGGTTGGTTGCTAGGGTGTTGCTATACAGTTGCTTGGGTACTTGGGGTGGTTGCTAGGGTGTTGCTATGCGGTTACTAAGGTACTCGGGGTGGTTGCCAGGGTGTTGCTATGCGGTTGCTAAGGTATTTGGGGTGGTTGTTAGGGTGTTACTATGCAGTTGATAGGGAACCTGGGGTGGTTGCTAAGGTGTTGCCATGCGGTTGCTAAGGCACATGGGGTGGTTGCTAGGGTGTTGCTAGGTGGTGGCTAGGCTACCTGGAGTGATTGCTAGGGTGTTGCTATGTGGTTGCTAGGGTACCTGGGTTGGTTGCTAAGGTGTTGCTATGCGGTTGCTAGAGTACCCAGAGTGGTTGCTAGGGTGTTGCTAGGTGGCTGCTTGCCAGTATGAATGATATAAATGAATGAATAAGATACTGGTAGCACAATCTGCATTTTTTGCAGATTTGTGCTACCTATCTGTTTAATGGGAGGTAGCATAATCTGAGTGGGTAGCATTAATTGTCAGAACACTGCATCCAATGTTGAAAACATCAATGATTATAATGGGTTTTAGTATTTTGTCCCTTCACGCTGCACCGCACCACTCGCGTCTGGTGTAGACACGGTGTGAGTGGCAAAAGCGATAAATCTAAGCAATATATTGTGAGAGGGCCGTGTGTCACCGCATCCCTCACGACTTAAAATAATAAACCACAAAGTTAACAGGTGGATTCTGCACGTGGTGGTGGTTGAGGAGAGACCGCCTCATATGATTTTAAAGTGCTTTGGGTGTACAGCAATACACAATAAAGCATTATATAAATGCCTCATTCATTCATTCATTCATTCATAATGATGTAAGCATGCTTCGGCCATGTGAGTGCAGGCCAGTGGAAGAGTGGGGAGGGGAGACAATCGTGCTCGGGGCTCTGTTCAAGGCAACCGAGCCTAGTGTGAGTACACCCTTTCTCACTCTGGATGAGTACAGTTCTTGGAGATTTGGGAGGGTTGTACCAGTGAATCGCTCAGCAGTCTGGACAATCTGCTGCATTCTTCTAAGGTCTGATTTGGTAGCTGAGCTGAACCAGTATGGGGTTAGATCTCTGCCACAATTCTGAGCACGAAATATCATATTTTGCGTGCTCAAAATATGATCTTTCGCACTCAAAATTGTGGCAGAGATCTAACCCCATAAACCAGACCGTTATAGAAGTGCAGAGGACAGATTCAATGACTGCAGAGTAGAACTGTATCAGCAGCTCCTGTGGCAGGTTGAATTTCCTCAGCTGGCGAAGGCCTACTGGGACTTTTTGAAAATTGAGTCTATGTGGAACTCCCACTTTAGGTCCTGAAAGATGGTGGTGCCCAGGAATCTGAATGACTTCACTTTTGTTACAGTGCTGTCCATGATGGTGAGTGGGGGGAGTGCAGGGGGTTTCTCCAGAAATCCACTATCATCTCCACTGTTTTGACCGTGTTCAGCTCCAGGTTGTAGTGATTGCACCAGACAGCCAGCTCTTTAACCTCCTTTATGTAAGCAGCCTCGTGTCCATCCTGGACAAGGCCGATAAGTGTGGTGTCATCTGCAAACTTCAGGAGCTTGGCAGAGGGGTTTTTAGAGGTGCAGTCGGAGAACAGCAGTGGGGAGAGGACACATCCCTGAGGAGCTCCAGTGCTGATTATGCGGGTGTGCTGGATGAGAATTTTCCTAGCTTTACTAGGTGCTGCCTGTTTGTCAGGAAGCTGGTGATTCACTGACAGATGGAGGTGGGCACTGAGAGCTGAGTAAATTTGGATAGGAGGAGGTTTGGGATGATAGTGTTGAAGGCCGAGCTGCAGTCCAAAAACAGGATCCTCATATAAGTCCCTGATTTATCCAGATGCTGCAGGATGAAGTGCAGTCCCATGTTGACTGCATCATCCTCAGAACTGTTTGCTCTGTAAGCAATATGAAGAGGCTCCAGTAAGCATCCAGTGATGTCCTTTAGATAAGCCAGCACCAGTCTTTTAAATGACCTCATGACCACAGATGTTAAAGCCACAGGTCTGTAGTCGTTTAGTCCAGTAATTTTGGGTTTATTTGGGATGGGCATGATGGTGGAGCGTTTGAAGCAGGAAGGGACCTCGCACAGCCTCAGTGATCTGTTGAAGATCTGTGAAAAGATGTGGGCCAGCTGGTCAGCACAGAGAGAAGGTCAGAATGGTTGTGAGATAGGGTTTTTCAAACCTGCAATAAAAGTCATTCAAATCTTCTTGCCATATTATACAGTATGTCATTATAATACTAAATATTATTATGTGAACACTATATGCTATAATATTTACACAGGAGTGCAAATAACATATGCCTTTTTTATAGCCCTCAAGTTTTATCAGCAGATGGGTCTTTCCTTCTGGATGTCCTGCACTCTGTGTCTGGTTTAAAGAAAGTTCATTTGCAGATAGACAAATTTACCATCAGATGGATTCCCACAATCTTCTCGCTTCTCCAGGGCTTTCCCAGTCTGAACGTACTCGGGTAAGAAAAAGATCTGATCTTTTAAGCATGTATTATATGGATTTGTATATTCTTGTGAATATTAAAATTATTGTTAACTTGTTTTCAGAAACATATGTAGCTAAATGTGTTTTTCCATGCCAGGATAAATTCCACAGCTTCATTTATTCCATTTGATATAAAACAGTATCTGGGGGAATCACTGACACAAACAGGTTGGACCCTGACTGTGTAAGTAAGCATAAAATGCATTAAATGCAGAGCACAAATTCCGAGTATGGATCACCATACTTGGCCACACATCACTTCACTCACCCACTCACTAAAATATATAATAAAATATATTAATAAAATTGATGTCTTGGTAAATAAATTTTCACAGTAATAAATGGTCAATGTTTTCTCCTCTAGCTTGATGAAGTCAGTGTTGATTGAGCGAGACAGGAAAAGTTTCACAGAGGAGGAGTTGAAGACAAATATTGAGAGCAAAAGTAAGCAAATAAAATCTATTTTCTGTGGAATGGCTTGCAAAAAACAGATATCAGTCAAATCTTGAATCTGTGACAGCCCTAGACTCTGTAAACTGAAAAGAAAGCTGTGGCCACAGTCAGATGCTTTGTTTAGCCAATCAGAAGACTTTGAGGCACTTTATGCCCGTCAGTCATTTTGTAGAGAGTGTAATTTTGTTGGTTTGTTGTGAGAGAACACTGTTTTACTACCATTTCTATTGACAACTATACCTATACAAAGTCAAAAATGTGTAAAGCTGAGTTCCTCTTCAGGAACTCGAGCTGCGTCCGAAGATGCTAGGGGAACGCCCTCAGCGTAACCGGCTCTGAATACAAATGAAATCTGTCCAATGGATGGGCGAGACGTCACGAGCGAGGTGACGTAATGACCAGCTGGTATAAAAGCACGTGCGGTGCAAACCAGCATTCTCATCTCAAGGTCAGCTTTCTGTCATTCAGCTAGCGCTCTGTGTGTTGTCAGTTTTATTTGGTGTTGTATGTCTTGTTATCAGTATGTCTAAAAGCCAGTTCAAGGCTAGACATAAGGGCGATGAGAGAAAATCACAGTACAAGCTATGTGTTCCTCCCTGCGAACGTTATTTGTGCGCAGGTGATACACACAGCTTGTGAGTGGTTTGCTTGGGAGCGAGACATGCAGAGGCGGCTCTCGAGGGGGCTGAGTGTCCGCACTGCGAGAGCCTCCCTCTGCGTGTACTTCGCTCCCGAAAGGCCCTCTTTTCCAAGGAGGGTTCTTTCGTCAGCGTTCCCCGCGGTGCTGGCCCCACTTCCGCCGAGACGGAGCGGCGGCAGCACTCGGGGGGTTCGCAGTGGGATCTGGCGCAGGGATCGGAGACGAGCGAGTCTCTATCTCCGCCCTCACCCGTCAGATCCCATGACCGCTCCCCGAGATTGGAAGCCCGCCAGACGGATACTTCCCCCTCGGGCAGCGGCATCGGCGCTTCTCTTGTCTTCCTCCGAGGAGGTTGACACGGGAAACGTCGGAGACATTGCGCCCTCTCTTTCGCCCCAGTATGAGGAGTTTGTGGAGGTGGTCACTCGGGCCGTGGCCAAATTAAATCTTGTCTGGCCGCCCGAGTGTCATGTCGAACTGCAGAAAGGCAAGTTGGATGAGCGCTTTCTGCAGTTTAAGACTCCATCTCCACAACGGAGCCTGCCTTTTTTCCCCGACCGTAATGTGATGGGGACGAGTGAGTGCGGTTACAGAGCGATGCCGCGTGTTGAACAGACGCTTGCGAGCTATCTGTCCTCTAGCGCGGCATCGTCTCTGAAGGCTCCGACACTGCCCACCAAAGCCGTTGCGCACTTCGTCGACGCTGGTGGGCAAGGGGTACGTGGCAGCAGGTCAGGCTGGTTCATGTCTGCACACTATGGCGGTGTTGCAGGCATACCAGGCTGACCTGTTTAAAGAGTTAGATGAGGGCGAGGGATTTAATGCGGAGGATATTACCGAACTCCGAAAAACTGCTGATTTGTCTCTTCGTGCCACCAAGGAGACCGCCCGTGCCATCTTTGGTGGCAGCGGAGAGGCATCTCTGGTTGACCCTGTCGGATAATTAAGACCGTGACAGGGTCTTCCTCCTGGACGCCCCGCTGGCGCCGTCTGGCCTTTTTGGTGACGCTGTTGACACGGTCGTCTACAGGCACCGAGAGGCCAGTAGGCAGGCGGCGGCGTTCCAGCGGTTTCTCCCTCGCCGCTCTCTAGCTCAAGGGGCTTCTGGGCGAGCAGCCCCTGCCACGTGCTGGCTCCTCGTACATGGAGGCTCTCAGAAAGAGAGCGTCACCGCCCGTGCTCCCCCAAGAAAACATAGGGGCCAGGGCGGTAAAAGGGCTCTCGGTCAAAGACCTCGCAGCCTAAACCGGATCTGCGGACCGTTCTTCAGGCGAAGAGGTCTTTGGCCAAGAAGCCCTGAGGCCAGTGGCCTAGGGCTTATGAGTACTCAGTACGCAGTACTCGGTGCTCGCCTCGCCCCGGTACCAGCTAGTTCGGTCGTTCCCTGCCGGGGTGCTGTTCCAGGGCGCCGAACTAGCTGCTCAGATTACACCAGAGGCCAGTCTCGAGAGACTGGTTCCCTTAGTAGACTATTTCGCAGCGTGGAAACTACTGCCAAATGTGTCTCAGTGGGTCCTGCGTACTGTAGAAAGAGGCTACAGAATCCAGTTCAGTTCAGTTCTCCTCCGCCTCGATTCAACGGGGTGAATTCCACTCTGGATCCCGAGCAGGCTCTGGTAATGGAAAGAGAAGTAAATACTCTCTTAAGGAAGGAGGCCATCGAGGTGGTCCCTCCTCAAGAAAGAGAGTCCGGGTTCTACAGCCGGTACTTCATAGTTCCCAAGAAGGATGGAGGATTGCGTCCCATCTTAGATCTGCGTCAATTGAACCGCTCAGTCAGCAGACTGAAGTTCAAAATGCTCACACTCGTGTCGGTGTCACAAATCAGGTCCGAGGACTGGTTTGTCACGATCGATCTAAAGGACGCATGTCTCCATGTCTCCATCCTTCCTACTCACAGGAGGTTCCTGAGGTTTGCTTTCGGGGGCAAAGCTTACCAGTATCGGGTTCTTCCCTTCGGCCTAGCACTCTCACCCCGCACTTTTACTAAGTGTGTGGACGCCGCGTTAGCTCCGCTGCGGCTACGAGGCATCCGCATACTCAATTATATCGACGATTGGTTGATTCCCGCTCGTTCAGAGCGAAGGGCGTCTCGACATCGAGATGTTGTTCTCGCTCATATGAAAGTGTTGGGGTTAAGACTGAACGCCAAGAAGAGTGTGCTTTCTCCATTACAGAGAACCACTTATCTTGGTGTGGTGTGGGATTCAACCATGATGCAGGCACGTATGTCCCCTGCTCAGATCGAGTCGATCCTCACGGAAGTCAGGGGAGTGAAGGAAGGCCAGTCACTCACTGTGAAGCAGTTTCAGAGACTGCTAGGTCTGATGGCAGCTGCGTCCAACGTGATACCTCTTGGCCTGCTGTACATGAGACCCCTACAATGGTGGCTCAAGACCAAGGGGTTTTCCCCGAGGGGAAACCCGCTTCGCATGATCAAGGTCACGCGGCAGTGCCTATGTGCCTTAGTCATGTGGAGACCACCTTGGTTCTTGTCACAGGGCCCGGTGCTGGGATCTCCATGTCGCCGCGTAACGCTAGCGACGGACGTGTCCATCACCGGTTGGAGAGCGGTCATGAATGGCCACCCTGCCCGTGGTCTGTGGAGCAGGCATCTTCTCGCCTGGCACATCAACTCTTCAATTCATGGTGCAGAGATCGCCAGCTCGACCCAGTTAACTGCCCGGTTGGTACAGTGCTGGAGTTCCTGCAGGCTCGACTCTCTGCAGGGTTAACCCACTCCACTACCACGCCTCTTTTGGTGGACACGTCCACAGAGCTGCCCTGTGGAGAAGGGCGGACCAGTTGCTTGTTTGCTATGGTCCCCCTAAAAGAGGTCTCCCTGCTTCCAAGCAGACCCTCAGTTGGTGGATAGTGAATGCTATTAACATTGCCTACGAGTCCTCTGATCTCCCCTCGCCGATGAGAGTCAGGGCTCATTCCACTAGGAGTGTGGCGGCCTCCAAGGCCTTCCTTGCAGGTGTCCCAATTCAGGACATCTGTAACGCTGCGGGATGGTCTACGCCCCTGACCTTTGTCAGGTTTTATGGCCTGGACATGCGGGCCACTCCAGGCTCTTCCGTCCTCTCGCCCTAGTTGTGCTCCACAGGGATACACACTGGGCAGGGATTGGGAAGTCTGGCAGCGTGGATATCTTGTTCCCCTAGCGTCTTCGGACGCAGCTCGAGTTCCTGAAGAGGTAACCCCAGTTCCTCGAGGGAACGAGACGCTGCGTCCCGATGCCACACTTCTGGCATCCCTGTCAGCGCTTGCTTCGTTCCAGACGCTGATGCCGGTTTGCACTGCACGTGCTTTTATACCAGCTGGTCATTACGTCACCTCGCCTGTGACGTCTCGCCCATCCATTGGACAGATTTCATTTGTATTCAGAGCCGGTTACGCTGAGGGTGTTCCCCTAGCGTCTTCGGACACAGCGTCTCGTTCCCTCGAGGAACTGGGATTACATACGTAACCTAAGACGTTTGCTGTTCAGTTTTATTTGATATTTTAATTAATTTTTTTGATATTGGCTTGGTTGTTAGCCAGTAACAAATAGCTTAATGCAATATACAATAGCTTAATAACAAACTCAGATGTATAATGATTTGTGTCTTACTCTCGATTAGGAGCTGAATCAACGTCAGGACAATCAGTGAGTTGCAACTCTAATGTATTTTTTCTGTCATCACGTTCAGAATAAGAGGATCATTCTTTTCTTTACTTCAGTGCTCAGGTGATGCAGAAGTGTTCACACCTGAATTTGTTCAGCAAGATGATGAGGACAAACACAAGACTACATACAGGTATGAAACACTTATGTTTTTTGTAAGAAAGTAAGGTGTTAAATTTCCAAGCTTAAATGTTCAAATGAATTAAAATATGTCTATTATCATAACAGCATTAGTGCTATCACATCCTCACATACAATGGCTGTATTATTATCTTTCCAATAAATATTTATTTTATCCAGCATTTGTTAACCTTTGCATACATTCATGTCTGTTTGTTCCATGTGATTGTTTTGCCTTTGTACCTTTTTTTAAAAAAATCTTTTGATTCAGTACTCTAAACTTTTTGCCTGGGAAATTGATGTTGTTTGGATTTGTTTGCATGAATTTTTCCCAAATTCTAATTCAAACACACTGGGGTTTTTTTTCTTTTCTTTTTGCATTATCTACAGTATTATCATATAATAAATAAATATGCAGGCCATTATTGATTTGATAACATGAAAATATCCTGTCTTTCAGGTTTGTGTGTCCACATGCTGGTCAGTTTCGTTGCAGTCTGACCAGTCTTGTGTTTGTGATGGAGGGTGAAGGAGAGGTGCTGTATAGAGTTGTCTCATGGGATCCTCGTCTCTTAGTTGGTTTTGAATGGATGAAGCCTGCAGGACCCTTGTACAACATTGACTGTTTTAACGGTTCGATCTCAGGACTGCACCTTCCTCACTGTGAAATTTTCTCTGGTAGGTTTATTTCTACATCTACAATATGATGGATGCATATAATAATAATTCTCAAAGTTTTTGGGGGCTGTCAATAGGAAAACTCGTTGAACATCAGTATAATATTAAAGAATAAGCTATGATTCTGTGTGTTTTGCAGAGGAAAATAAAGACAGTTTGGCTGTAGCACATTTCACTGGCGGTAATGTAGAAGTGATGAAGCCTCTCCAAGTGAATGAAACTCATGTGATGATTGACATCAGAGATCTCTCCCTATTTGGGCTCTTAAGAAGGATGATCTTTACTCCTTCCCCCGTCGCTGCCCAAGTGCTTCTCTTTCTACGACCAATAACTGCGAGACAGAGAGAAAACATACTGGATGTCCATTTGCTCCCGTCGAATGTTCCACTGTCAGAGGTGTCAGTATTTTTTTTCTGTGAAAATGTTTCTTGTATTAACACACTCTGATCCATATCAAATGGCCACAGTTTCTCTATTGAGAGACAAACATTACAAAACTGCTTTGGAACATATAGAAGATACATAAACGACTGCATTGTTAACATATGGGTTATTGCTTTTTTTATTAGACACTGTAAAAGGGAAATCCCACTACTATTTAGCCTTGTACCTATTTGAGGATGTTTTTATTTTGTTTTTTTACCATTTTACCTCTGTTGCCTCTGGCTTTCATATCTAAAATTTGACAGACTTTTTTCTCCCTTAAGGTCAAGGACCAGCACACAGAGAATACACACATTAAAACCAGTTCAAAGTGCTCTCTCACCCTGGGATCAGAATATAGTCTGTGTTGTGAACCAGAGGAATCTACAGTGCAGCCTGAGGTAACATCATATATGTTGCAAAAAAATGCCGACAATATATTCACAGTTAGATTTGTAATTAATGTGACTGAAGAGTAGATGCTTTCCCTGAGATATATTCTTGATTTCTAGTTGTTTATAGCATATTTTGCACCATGAGTAATTTGTGTAATAGATTAACATCTGAGATTTTAGTTACGTAGTCTCTCACCTTCATTTTGCTTTTTCAGACCGAGAGGTTTGAAAGTATTTTTGGTCCAAACTATCATCCCACATTTGAAGTGTTTGTAAATGTTGACACCGAGGAGGTGAGACTGAGTCTTTTAGATAAAACTGAAGGAAAGGAAGTATGGGTTCCACGACGAATCCTTCTCACAGGTAATGAATGAATTACAGATGTTGCTAGCATTGTAACTTTTTAATGCATTGTAACACTCGTTACAAAGATTGAATCTTTAACAATCTACACTGTAAAAAAATATATATTTTTAAGACTGTTGGGGTCTTTCTACTTTAAAAGTTTCATGTATAATACTTAAGTTTTACTGTTATTGTATATATAAATTAAAGTTGTAGATTTTTCATTGATCAAATGTCTACTTATAAATAACATCAGGTAAAGATGCAGACCCTCCTGCTCACAAAAGACTCACAGGTATGAATTCAAAGATATACAGTATTTCAATTATTTGTTTATTCTTTCTACACTGTAAAAAGTGATAAGTTGACTTAACTTAAAAAAATTGAGGAAACCCGTTGCCTTAACATTTTTAAGTGTATGATAATTAAAAAAATAAGTTAATTGAATAGTCAAGTTCACTTAACTTTTTCTTTTAATTATTATGTACTTAATAATTTTAAGGCAATGGGTTTCCTCAATTTTTCTCAAAAGTTTAGTCAACTCTCACTTTTTACAGTGTATCAAACAAAATCCCTTCTGGAATATAACTTAATTTTTTTTTTTTTTTTTTAATTATTATTTTTTTTTAATCAGAAAGTGGATTTGTGAAAAAACACAGGGATGAACTCATTCAGAGAGTTTCATCAGTGATGACTATTGCTGATGGTTTGAGGACCAAAGACATGATTCCATGTGAAATGTACAGTAAAGTTCATGATGCAGAACCACGACAGGAGAAAATGAGACTCTTGTTGGATGTTCTTGACTCTGGAGGAGCTGCTGTAAAAGCAGAATTCTACAGACTGCTGAAGAAGGAGGAACGTTGTCTAGTAGATGAACTGGAGTCTGGACCCAGTGGACCACAGTAATGCTGAGAAGAGAGGAACGTCAGTCAGTTTGAGACATATAATGGCACCAAGTGTTTCTTTATACATAAATAGACACCCAGATGCTTATTTTCATAATTTAGTACAAGATTTACAAATTATTTGGCTGGTTTGAACTCCAAAAGTAAAACCTTATGGGCATAATAACTGTGAAATACAGAATCTAAAATATTTCTTCATTTAAGTTTGAGTTGAATCCCTGTATTTGGTCACTTCATGTACAGTAATAGCCTATGCTTATGGTTTTCTTTGTGTAAGTCCTTATTAGACTGTCAGTCCACATCCCACTGTCCACACTGTTGCTGCGTCCCAATTCAAAGGCTGTGTCCTTTTTTATTGACCATAACAAAATATACATCAGTGTACAAAAAATTACATAAAAACATAACAGAGTGTACAAACCATTGATTCATTAATTATATTTGAGATTTGCAAGTCTTCTTTGCTTTTTTATTAACAATATTCTTCAAACTGGCGCAGTGGTAAGTTTTGGGGAGGTTAGTTACTTTGGAAACATAATGGGTTAAAGATTATAAGTTACTCTATAAGTACTGTAATTATTTCAATGCTTTATTAAAGTATAATGTTATTTTTGATTACCTTTCTAAATTTCTAATGAATGTTTTCAACTGTTGATCATTTTAAAACATTTATACCAGGCAGGGTTAACAGGGTATAGTAACACACAACACTGTTTTCTGTCAGACTTTCAAAATCCTTCATCACTTGAATTAAGATTGCATTAAACCCTATTTGTACAAAGCGACAGATAAAAACCTGAGAGCCACCCTCGACCAGGTACAAGCTCACAGTAGAGCAGGATTGGTCAGAATATTTTTTACAAATCACTAAATTGATTATAATGAATTACCTGTTTGTCTGAACAATTGTTAATGTTTACTTTGGCAATTACAATAAAGCTGAAATAATATAAAATGGAAATATTACATGAAAAAATTAAAAGAATGGTTAACCCTAAAATGATTTAGCGGTACTTGATTATGGGTCCTCTGCAGTGAATGGGTGCCGTCAGAATGAGAGTCCAAACTGCTGATAAAAACATCACAATAATCCACAACCATTCCAGTCCATCAATTAACATCTTGGTGAAGTGAAAACCGGCATGTTTGTAAGAAACAAATGCATCAAGACTTTAAACGGTTCTGCAGTTAAAAAGTTGTCTCGTCTGAATCGGTTTATGAGTGAAAACCGTCCTAAGCAAATATGTGGATGGATTTTATTATGAGAGGACAACAGAGGATGGACTTTTTCACTGGAGGAAGTGTTATTAAGGATTATGAGCAGAAGCGATGGTTGTGGATTATTGTGGACATGTTTTTATCAGCTGTTTGGACTCTTATTCTGACGGCACCCATTCACTGCAGAGGATTCTAATTCATATGGACTGACACAAAAGGTGACTTCTGTGGTTACAGTAGATTCACTTACGTTTCACATACAGATCTCGGCTCGACATGCCCACGATCTCCATCTTCCGCAGGTCTTCTCTCATACCAAATTCTGCAAGAAGAGAAAAACCCATGACAGACTGCACCAGTCTACAGAAAACAATCAACCTGGATCAAAAACATGTCTCTTTAGTATCTTTCAGTTCAGAATACAATTGAATGCTAACAGTTTCTGTTCAATCCTTTAAGCTGATGATCAACACAACATGCAAGTTTTCGGTGTTATTGTATTCTACTTGATTCTATTGCTGCAGTGGTGCTGAAGCCTGTTAAACAGATGGTGGTGTAATGACTGTTAGACCTGAGATAAGACAAACGACACCTCGTGGGGTCACTTAAATGTCATTAACACATCTGAGAACATGTTATCAGGTGTTTTATCGGTTGTTTCCCACCAAGGTTTCTCGACTTGTATTGTTTCTTCCACACCATGGCCAGCAACAACAACATCAAAAAAAAAAAGCGAATATTTTTAAGTGATATTGTTTTCTAAATACCGCACGATAGCGACATCTTGCTGTCAAATACTGTAAACATTTGGTGGAAAATAAAGACTAGGGAAATTATTGTTATATTACCGGAATATATTTTACATTTAATCATTTAGCAGACGCTTTTATCCAAGCGACTTACAAATTGAAGCAATCAAAATCAACAAAAGAGCAAAGTTAACGTTAAATTAAAATTTAAAACATTTTTTTCACTAAAATACCTGATTCTGATTCATCTACTGTAAGTTATAAACGTAAACATGAGTATAAACACAAAAGCAGGTTTTAACAGTGTGATATTTAAACTGTTATATTCATTGCCTTTGTGTCTTATTCGTTCAAAATAAAATAATAAATTGATAACAGATAAGATTGACGAAATGTGAAGTTAATTTATTTTTCTTTTGTTTTGTCAATTAATATTTGTTTAGTATTATTTAACCACAAACGGCTGTGATTTGTCTATCGTCGTCAGCGCTGAGAAAAGTGACACTAATATAAACACAAGTTTTAGTGGCCTGTTTATTTGCTGTTCTTCGAGTGAGTCAGTAATTAACATAAAGATAAAATAGAGAGTTTTCGACGACAAAACAGTTCAGTGTTTTTATTTACTTCCGTTTCCATAGCAACGAGGAACCAACGGAAGCAGCAGCACCTGAGCTGGGCGACATGGTAAACTTTTTATCCGCGTTTTGCGCTCAAATTACATCTATATTTTAAAATCACGTAATTTATATATTAATATATATATATATATTAATCTCTTCTGTTCTGTTCATGCTATTTTGTCCAGGCTGAAGTAGAAGACACTTTAAAGAGAATTCAGGGCATTAATGGTGTTATTGGCACAATCGTCGTTAACGCAGAAGGTAAACTGAACTAACGTTAACGTTATTTACAATGTTTATACTGTAGTAATATTAATTATAATGTAATATGATATTTCCCAAAACGTTACATTGGATAAGCTAATAATATAATATTTTCTGCGACTCTAGGAATAAACTGGTGTGGATAATATAATATAATATAATATAATATAATAGTCAGACTATGTTACAGTAATATAATATAATATATATAGTATTTTGCATTGCTCCACATAGTAATAAACAAGTATGGATAATATAATATAATAGTCAAGACTATACATGTTACAATAATATAATATAATATAAAATAATGTGTGACCCTGGACCACAAAACCAGTCATTAAGGGTCAGTCATATCTGAATAAATAACCTTTCCATTGATGTATGGTTTGTTAGGATCGGACAATATTTGGCTAAGATATAACTATTTGAAATCTGGAATCTGAGGGTGCAAAAAAATATAAATATTGAGAAAATTGCCTTTAAAGTTGTCCAAATTAAGTCCTTAGCAATGCATATGACAAATCAAAAATTAAGTTTTGATATATTTACAGTAGGAAATTTACAAAATATCTTTATGGAACATGATCTTTACGATTTTTGGCATAAAAAAATCGATAATTTTGACCCATACAATGTATTTTTGGATATTGCTACAAATATACCCCAGCGACTTAAGACTGGTTTTGTGGTCCAGGGTCACATATTATAAAATAATAATATAATATTTAACATAGCTCTACATAGGAATGAACTAGTATGGATGAAGGGGATTAGAATAGAGTAGAATAGAATAGAATACAGTTACTATAAAAAATATTTAAATAATTATAAAAAATTGTTTTCATATAAGTGTCTGGCTTATGCACATATACACTGTAAAAAGTGATAAGTTGACTTAACTTAAAAAAATTGAGGAAACCCGTTGCCTTAAAATTATTAAGTAAATAATAATAAAAAAAAAAAAAGTTAAGTGAATTCACTTAACTTATTATTTTAAATGATTATTTACTTAATAATTTTAAGGCAACAGATTTCCTCAATTTTTTAAGTCAACTTATCACTTTTTACAGTGTATCTGTTTTTTTCTGCTGTATTTTTAGGCATTCCCATCAAAACCACTCTAGACAACTCGACGACGGTGCAGTACGCCGGACTGCTGCATCAGCTGACTACGAAAGCCCGGAGTACAGTCAGAGACATCGACCCCCAGAACGACCTGACGTTCCTGCGCATCAGGCCAAGAAACACGAGATCATGGTGTCGACAGGTGGGTCCTGTCTCGCTTATCAGCCTGTTAAACGCTTATACAGCTCTCACCTTTCCCCCGTTTTCCCCCAGATAAAGAATACCTGTTGATCGTCATCCAGAACCCAACTGAATAGTGTCACGATGCCGTGTTTCACATAGACATACTAAATCAGATTCTTTCAAATATTTATTTGTTTGTATACGGTCCTAAACAAGTAGATTCTAATCTGAATTCATTTGATTGTTCAGTGTGATTGAGTGCATGTAAATCATCAATAAATAAGTGAACTGTTTCTTTATTGTGGAGTCTTTAAGGTTTTTTTAAGGTTATTTTTATGCTTTCCTATCACTGAATTTATTATATTCAAGTCTAATTCCTATAATCTCCACAAGGTGGCAGGAGACCAAGCAGATGCTTTGTATTGCTGCTCATTTGCTTTGTGAAAAATTGCTGGTTTAATGGGTTGTGACAGCGGCGGTCTGGTTTATTGTGTTCTTACTGTAGTATGAAGATAACTGGGTTTGTATGAACGTCTTCTTCACACTAACCACGCTAAAAACATAAAGCACATTTAGCAGAAATATATGCAGGATAAATACGGTTATTAAATGTTCTTGGTGCAGTGGATTTGCTGGTTTGGCTGGTTGATATGTCACTTAGAGCTTTGTTTGAGCTCCATTTCTTTGCAGCTGATTTGCATGTGTTGTGTTTCAGTGTGTGTGTGTGTGTGTGTGCCTGAGGGTCAGTGTTGTCTTTTGAAAGGAACAATGCAGCCAGAACATTTGTGCTCTAATTACTCTAACACAATCATTTCCTTTCCTTTTCCGCCTTAAGCTTTTTCTTCTGGTTGCTGTTCTACTGGTTTTTACCCCAATAAATCTATTAAGGCACTTTCCATGAACAGCTCAGCTTGTAAACTGGCATCCAATAAAGCAATAGAGGCACAAATTCCATGTTGTGTTAAGTAATTATCTAATAAAATAAAAATGAGGCATAAAAAAGAGAGTTTAATGGTCTTGTGTCTTGTCCTTCTCTGCTGCATACAACAATGAAAATCGTACAGTATTATAGAAAATAATAATAATAATAATTGTTAATGTTGTTGTTACTACTATAAATTATATAATAATACTATATACTATAATACTATAATACTTTATTGTTGGTGGTGTTAACTAAAATAACTAATAATAATAAATAATTTACTACTACTACTATTTCTTATAATAATTAATTTTCTACTTAATATTATTATTATGATAATGATAATTATTATTATAAATAATTTACTTCTACTACTAACAACAACAACAATAATAATTATTATTATTAGAAGTAGTAGTAGTAATAATATTTTTAATAATTTTCTACTACTTAATATTATATTATTATGATGATGATTATTTTAATAATAATTTACTACTATTATTACTAACAACAACAATAATAATTATACATATTATTTTGAGTAGTATCAGTAGTATAAATAATATTAATTAAATAGAATTTTTACTATTACTAACAACAACAACAATAATAATGAATGTTATTTTGAGTAGTAATAGTAGTAGTATAAATAATATTAATTAAACAGAATTTCTTGTATTATTATTATTATTATAATTCATAATAATAATAATAAATATTCTATTATTTAATATATTGTAATTATGATGATGATGATAATAATGACAATAATAATAATAATAATAATAATTATTATTATTAAGATGAGTAGTAGTATAAATAATAGTAATAATTTTTTAATTATTATTATTTACATTAACATTTACTAACATTATTTTACTTTTTTAGCAATTCAAATAATATCACCTGTTTATGAATTACTATCACTAATCTTATTTTAATGGCAAAAATAAAATTAAAATAAATAAATAAGTATGTATACCACATTTGCATGCAATATTGTTGGTTATGGAATTTATTTATTTAAATAAATATGTGTTTAACAAATTATGTTTTCAAGACCCAAATTTGGATAAAATAAAATAAAATAAAAATGTAGCACATATTTAGTTGGGCATATAATATATGAGGCTGACAAAAAAATAAATAAATAAATACAAAATCTGAAGGTTGAGCACTTCCTGATACTGTGTTCTAGGACTTTTGTCCATATTGTAGGTTTCAAGCCCTGTTTTTCAACCTACATTTGTGAAAAAGTGTTCATCTTTGAAATATGTATGTTTATGGAGTTCTTGTACCTGAAGCATGCCGTCAGCTGCTTGAGTTTCCCACTGCTGGACTGACCTCTGTTCGGCTCCCATCTGCTGTGTGTTTTACATGCCCAGCGCAGCACGGGCAGAGAGCCAGCAGGTGGACCCGGATCTCATGTTCAGAGACCCGCTCCTGTGCACAGTGCATTAGGCAGAGGATTAATGACGGGCCTGATAACAGCATATTACACACAAAGCCTGCTCTGTTTATGCACATGAAGTTGTGTTTGCTCTTACTGTATGTGTCGTATATCAAAACTTTAAAGTGCGTCTGGTGGTAGTGAGGAGCTTCCATATGTCTGCGGTGTATCTGCAGTTGGTCAGAACAATAGTGTGCTTTAGTTTCAGTGAGAGAGGAGAGCTTGAGAAGACTGGGTTTGGACTTCTCTCAATGACAATAAAGTAATTTCCTCCTGTTCTTTCTCTGAAAAGGCATTTAGACTTCAGTATACAAAAAGTTCCAGTTTCTCCAAAGTGCAGTTATCTTATTGATAAGCTCATTTGTACCTAATTTGACCCTTGAAGTGGTGAACAATTAGTGTAAATTAATGTAGTCAGATTAATATGATTCAGTCATATTAATTTAATGTATTTCAAAATAAAATATATTTTATTTTATTAATTTATTAACTCTTAAGAGACTTTCATTGGTCTGACCTATAATGTAGTCAGTATTTCTAAAATAAAAATGCAATGTAATAATTTTTATTTATAAATAAATTATTTGACCTTTAAATGTACTTTCATTAGTCTTGTAGTCAGATTGTCATATTAAATATTTATTATGATATTTTGTATTATTTTATTTATTTTCTAAAATAAAAATAGCTATATATATATATATATATATATATATATATATATATCATAATAAATATTTAATATGACAATCTATATATATATATATATATATATATATATATATATATATATATATATATATATATATATATATATATATATATATTATAAATAAAATGATTTGGCCTTTAAAGTTACTTCTATTAATATAAACTAATTTAGTCAGAGTTTGTATAACATTTTTTTAATTATTCCATTTTATTTTTATTTATCTATTTTACATTTACTTTGTTATTTATTTTTGTTAATAAAATATAAATATAATAATTTTTATAAATAAGACTGTTAGAGCCGTAAAGTTACTTTTATTACTAAAACTTACAGATTCAGTCATATTAAATATTATTCGTGCAGTCAAGCGATTAATCGCGATTAATCGCATCCAAAATAAAGTTTTGTTTACATTATATATGTATATGTACTGTGTGTATTTATGTATATATACAGTAAACACACACAAATACAGTATATATTTTGAAAATATTTATGTTTATACATTTATATATTCATATTCTTATATTTTATATTATATATAAATATATTTAATATATAAACATAACATACTTTTCTTAAATATATACATGCATGTGTTTGTATTTATATATACATAATAAATAAATAAATACAAAATCTGAAGGTTGAGCACTTCCTGATACTGTGTTCTAGGACTTTTGTCCATATTGTAGGTTTCAAGCCCTGTTTTTCAACCTACATTTGTGAAAAAGTGTTCATCTTTGAAATATGTATGTTTATGGAGTTCTTGTACCTGAAGCATGCCGTCAGCTGCTTGAGTTTCCCACTGCTGGACTGACCTCTGTTCGGCTCCCATCTGCTGTGTGTTTTACATGCCCAGCGCAGCACGGGCAGAGAGCCAGCAGGTGGACCCGGATCTCATGTTCAGAGACCCGCTCCTGTGCACAGTGCATTAGGCAGAGGATTAATGACGGGCCTGATAACAGCATATTACACACAAAGCCCTGTTTATGCACATGAAGGTGTGTTTGCTCTTACTGTATGTGTCGTATATCAAAACTTTAAAGTGCGTCTGGTGGTAGTGAGGAGCTTCCATATGTCTGCGGTGTATCTGCAGTTGGTCAGAACAATAGTGTGCTTTAGTTTCAGTGAGAGAGGAGAGCTTGAGAAGACTGGGTTTGGACTTCTCTCAATGACAATAAAGTAATTTCCTCCTGTTCTTTCTCTGAAAAGGCATTTAGACTTCAGTATACAAAAAGTTCCAGTTTCTCCAAAGTGCAGTTATCTTATTGATAAGCTCATTTGTACCTAATTTGACCCTTGAAGTGGTGAACAATTAGTGTAAATTAATGTAGTCAGATTAATATGATTCAGTCATATTAATTTAATGTATTTCAAAATAAAATATATTTTATTTTATTAATTTATTAACTCTTAAGAGACTTTCATTGGTCTGACCTATAATGTAGTCAGTATTTCTAAAATAAAAATGCAATGTAATAATTTTTATTTATAAATAAATTATTTGACCTTTAAATGTACTTTCATTAGTCTTGTAGTCAGATTGTCATATTAAATATTTATTATGATATTTTGTATTATTTTATTTATTTTCTAAAATAAAAATAGCTATATATATATATATATATATATATATATATCATAATAAATATTTAATATGACAATCTATATATATATATATATATATATATATATATATATATATATATATATATATATATATATATATATATATATATATATAAATAAAATGATTTGGCCTTTAAAGTTACTTCTATTAATATAAACTAATTTAGTCAGAGTTTGTATAACATTTTTTTAATTATTCCATTTTATTTTTATTTATCTATTTTACATTTACTTTGTTATTTATTTTTGTTAATAAAATATAAATATAATAATTTTTATAAATAAGACTGTTAGAGCCGTAAAGTTACTTTTATTACTAAAACTTACAGATTCAGTCATATTAAATATTATTCGTGCAGTCAAGCGATTAATCGCGATTAATCGCATCCAAAATAAACGTTTTTGTTTACATTATATATGTATATGTACTGTGTGTATTTATGTATATATACAGTAAACACACACAAATACAGTATATATTTTGAAAATATTTATGTTTATACATTTATATATTCATATTCTTATATTTTATATTATATATAAATATATTTAATATATAAACATAACATACTTTTCTTAAATATATACATGCATGTGTTTGTATTTATATATACATAATAAATATACACAGTACACACACACACATACAGTGGTATGCCAAAGTTTGGGCACCCTGTAAATTTTCATGATTTTCCTTTATAAATCATTGGTTGTCTGGATAAGAAATTTCAGTTAAATATATCATATAGGAGACAAACACAGTGATATTTGAGAAGTGAAATAAAGTTTATATGATTTCTGGAAAGTGTGCAAGAATTATTTAAACAAAATTAGACATGTGCATAAATTTAGGCACCACAAAGAAAAATTAACTCAATATTTTGTGCATCCTCCTTTTGCAGAAATAACAGCCTCAAACGCTTTCTATAGCTTCCAATTAGAGTCTGGATTCTGGTAGAAGGTATTTTGGACCATTCTTCTTTACAAAACATCTCCAGTTCAGTCAGGTTTGATGGTTTCCGAGCATGGACAGCCCGCTTTAAATCACACCACAAATTTTCAATAATATTCAGGTCTGGGGACTGAGATGGCCATTCCAGAACGTTGTACTTGTTCCTCTGCATGAATGCCTTAGTAGATTTTGAGCAGTGTTTAGGGTCGTTGTCTTGTTGAAAGATCCAGCCCGGCGCAACTTCAACTTTGTCACTGATTCCTGGACATTGTTCTCCAGAATCTGCTGATATTCAGTGGAATCCATGCGACCCTCAACTTTAACAAGATTCCCAGTCCCTGCACTGGCCACACAGCCCCACAGCATGATGGAACCGCCACCAAATTTTACTGTAGGTAGCAAGTGTTTTTCTTGGAATGCTGTGTTGTTTTTCCGCCATGCATAACGCCCTTGTTTTGCCCAAATAACTCTATTTTAGTTTCATCAGTCCACAGCACCTTATTCCAAAATGAAGCTGGCTTGTCCAAATGTGCTTTAGCATACCTCAAGCGACACCGTTTGTGGCGTGTGCAGAGAAAAGGCTTTTCCGCATTACTCGACCATACAGCATCTCCTTGTGTAAAGTGCGCTGAATAGTTGAACGATGCACAGTGACACCATCTGCAGCAAGATGATGTTGTAGGTCTTTGGAGCTGGTCTGTGGGTTGACTGTGACTGTTCTCACCATCCTGCGCCTCTGCTTATCTGAGATTTTTCTTGGTCTGCCACTTGGGCCTTAACTAGAACTGTGCCTCTGGTCTTCCAATTCCTCACAATGTTCCTCACAGTTGAAACTGAGAGCTTAAATCTCTGAGACAGCTTTCTGTATCCTTCCCCTAAACCATGATGTTCAACAATCATTGTTTTCAGGTCATCTGAGAGTTGTTTTGAGGCTCCCATGTTGCCACTCTTTAGAGAAGATGCAAAGAGGAGAAACACTTACAATTGGCCTCCTTTAAATACTTTCTCATGATTGGATTCACCTGTGTATGGAGGTCAAGGGTCACTGAGGTTACCAAACCAATTTTGAGTTCTAATAATCAGTGCTAAAGGTATTGAAATCAATAAAATGACAAGGGTGCCTAAATTTATGCACATGCCTAATTTTGTTTAAATAATTCTTGCACACTTTCCATAAATCATATAAACTTTATTTCACTTCTCAAATATCACTGTGTTTGTCTCCTATATGATATATTTAACTGAAATTTCTTATCCAGACAACCAATGATTTATAAAGGAAAATCATGAAAATTTACAGGGGTGCCCAAACTTTGGCATACCACTGTATATTATGTAAACAAAAACTTTTATTTTGGATGCGATTAATCACTTGACAGCACTAAATATTATATATTATTTATATTATTAATTTATTTTCTAAAATAAAAACAATAAAACCAATTATTTCTTTATTTTATCATTTAAATAATTTGACCCTTTATGTTACTTCTATTAGTATAACTTATAGTTTAGTCAGACTGATGCATATTAAATGTTAATAATATGTTTCAGTCATATTAAATATTTCTATTATTTTTCTATAATAATAATAATAATTATTATTATAATTATTATTATTATTATTATATTTTAATATAATAAATAAAATGATTTCAGAGTCAGTCATATTAAATATTTTTATTAATTGATTTACACTATTTATTTATTTATTTATTTATTACACGAATAGTAATTGTATTCATTATAAATTAATAATTTAATAAATTAATTAATAATATTATTTATCATTTTTGAGTTTTTGAGTTTTTGAGTTTTTTTTTTATACATAACTTTATTGTGTAATGCACGGAATGTTGTCTAAAGTCATGTGGTTTGTGGAGGAGAGTTGTGATCTGACTTACAGTACACTGACCCGAGGCATTGAGCTTGGCAGTTTGACAGGACCCAGTAAGAAACCACCCTAGCAACCGCACAGCAACACTCTGGCAACCACTCCCAAAATCATAGGACAAATTATGGACAAAAAAAAATCAGTTTTTAGTATTTGAACGGATAAAACAAGAAGCTGATATGAACAGTGACTCTAAGAATAGTGTGTATTTGACCCTTGAGCCGTGTGTTGATTGTGTAATGAGTTTAGTGCTGATCTGACAGCTGTTCTGAGAACAGGTGATACGCTCCTCACTCACACTATATTACATTACACTGCTTCCACATACAATCACACTCGTTCCACACGTCTGAAAGGTCTTTTTTTTTAACTCAGGTTGTTGGTTTCTGGGTTCAGATGCACAGAAATCACTCGGGTTATACAAGTGACCCTCTCATTACATATTTATGATTCCATTTATTACTGAGAGGAACAAATATTACACCCACGGTCAGGATTGCAGTGTTGTTATTGTTAACTAAAACTTAATGGACATTAGACATGTTAGAAATAGTTAAAATGACTAATGAAATAAAACTAAAAGTAAAATAAAAAACTATTTAGAAATATTTTTAAAAACAATTAATAAAACAAATTAAAATGACAAAAGCACATAACAAAATAACTAAAACTTAAACTACAGTTACAATATAAAAATACTTATTTAAAACATTAAGAAAACCTAGCAAATAATGAAATAACACTGCAATTGTATTTTGCAAAAAAATATAGAACTATCATTACTGTAATGCAAAAATAAAATTGATATATAAATTTTTCATTATACTGATTAATGAAAATGTTTTGGTAAGGTTTTACATAATTCTACAAAACCATATATATCAACATTTTATTAAAGAATCGTTGAATTGATATATTTACTTTATTGTAGTCTTGAGGTGTACTGAAGTATTAAAACAATAAATTAATTATAATGCTTTCTAATCTTAAAATATTTATTCTAATTATAAATGACATATTTTAGTAATTTCTATTATATTATAATTTCTATTCTATTATATTAATCTTAATATAATATTAATAATAATCATAAAAACATTACATAATACACAACAACATCATTATCATTAATGCTAAAATAAAAATGATTTAAAATGTAAAATAATTTATTATTAAATATTTTGAATATCTAAGGCTAATATGTAAATTCTTACTGGTTCCAATAAGCTTTCTTTCTGTTTTAAAAAATAGGCCTCAGAAATGCTGAGTGTTTTTGTGAGATTCACCCATAAATCACACATATCACGTTTTGCAAACTGCAAAGTCTCAGAGCTGATCTCTGCAGCAGACAGCAGAAAGCTTGAGGAGAAACTCCTTCCTGCCCAACAACTCACAAGGCCAACCAGACGATCCAGTGCTTCTTCCCAGAGACCGAGTCCCCAGCTCTTGACCTGTAGCTCTGTAATGACTTCATTCCACCTGTATACTGTAGGAGGAGCAGCTCTGTCTGACAGCTGTCATGCTGATAGAGTCAGGGCCCGTCTCGCAGCTGCTCACGGAGCGTATGGAAGTCCTCCGCACACTTCATGTGCATGCTGTCATATTGTGTGGTGTATTTGTGTAGGCGTGTATCAGGCTGAATCTTATAATGACTCGTGTTTACAGTGTCACATTGAATATTGTGCTGAATATTTCATGTTGCACGTCATGTCCTATGTTATGCTATGTTGTTGTACCGCTGTGATCTTTGTTCTGGTTTGAATGTCACAAACCTGTAATGAACATTTCTAGGTCATATTTCACTCCAAAATCTGAAGAAGAAAAAAATATATATAAAATATAGTTATATTTTGCTCACAGAAATGTAAGCGTATTTTTTAAGATTGTTTTTATAATGTGACATTATTTTCATGACAATTAAAATTTTTTTAGCATGTTAATATATAATATAATATAATAAATATACAATTCTATATGTATGTATATATATATATATATATATATACACACACACACACACACAATTATTTTATATTTTATATTTTGAATATCTAAACTGTTAAGAAGTAGTAGCAGTAGTAATAATAATAATAATAATAATAATCATCATCATCACTGAGAAGTTATGTTTTGCTTATAGAAAGCATATTTTGAAGCCATTGAGATTTTTACACTGTGACATTATTTTCATTCAAATTAAAATAATATAAATCATTATAATTTGTTAAAATATAATGATTTAATTTAGAAAATTATTATTATTTCATTTTTTTTGCTTACAGAAAATCAAGCATATTTTGAAGCCATTTTTAAAATGTGAAATGTGACAATTAAAACTAAAGAATTAAATTAAATTAAAATAAATTTTTAAGGCCATTAAGAAATTATTTGTGACATTTTGTGACATTATTTTCATGACAATCGAAACTGAAATATAATTCTGTAATTAATTACAGAAAACTGAGCACATTTTGAAGCCATTAGGATTTTTTACAAAGTTACTTTATCTTCAAGACGAGATATAGCATGTTTGCATATGTTTTTTGATAAATGTATTATTAAAATAATAATATAATGTTGATACTGTAACTGTCAAACACTATGATAAATTAATTAAATTATGTGTCTCTACACTTTGAGAATGAAATGTTTCACTCAATGACTATTTACAGCATTTTTCATATATATATATCTATATATTTTGTTCACTGTTTCTGACCTCTTGAACCATGATGTTGACGTTTCCTCGGGCCAGAGAGCTTGTATCTGCTTCATTGTTCAGCAGATGGTGAGTTAACACCAATTAGCCTCAGATTCAGCCCATCTTCACTGCTGTACACGATGACACCTGGACAAGAGCACAAACCTGAGGCCACAAGAGCCAATTAGAACCGAAAACAGATGTGCGACTTGTGGCTGAAGATCGACATAATTATTAGAGGCCAATATGTGTAAACCAAGACATGGATCTACAACACAAATAGCCTGCAAGCAACTTTGGGCTTATTTAATGAAAAAAAAAAAAAAAAATCTCAACATGATTAAGACAAACAGGATGTTATAATTAGTGCTGTCAAACAATTAATCGCGATTAATCGCATCCAAAATAAAAGTTTTTGTTTACATACTTTATGTATGTGTACTGTGTTTATTTATTATGTATATATAAATACACACACATACAGTATATATTTTGAAAATATTTACATGTTTATACATTTATATATTATTATATTTTATATTGTATATAAATATATTTAATATAGCCTGTAAACAACATATTTTTCTTAAATATATACATGCATGTGTTTGTATTTATATATACATAATAAATATACACAGTACACACTCATATATTATGTAAACAAACTTTTATTTTGGATGCGATTAATCGCGATTAATCGTTTGACAGCACTAATTATAATATAATACGTTAAGAAAACTCTATAAAAATAAGGCCCAATGTACTGTGTAATTTGTAAATATGATGGAGTTTTTCATATTGATAATACAGTATGGTCATAATATTAGCCTATATTATAATTTTGATACAACATTTATCGGGTACGATTCGAGTTCTGAATATGCGCAATTCGCACATGAATCGTTCTTTTAAGTCGATTTTTTTAACTGATTTGATGGAATCGATTTACAAGGAAACTATAAGGTGGGTGTTGAAATTATAAACAATTGCTGGACAGTGGCCTTACTAGTATTTAAATCATGCAGCTTTTCAGTAGCGAATCTATTTTATTAAGTAGCGGGATACAGCATTGACAAATTTTAACTCGTGTCTGGTATTTTCTGTCGGCTGTTCCCAACTAGTAAAGATCAATTCACGAATCAGTCACTCATTTGAGTGAGATCTGAAATGGTTTGAATCATTCGGATAGAGAACGACTTCTCACTTCTGTAAACAAACATGAAGAGACCTGGATATTTACCGACAAACCATTGAAATCCAAACTATAAATGCATCCTATCGACGACAAAGAGGGTCGTTATTACGTTTAACACCTGCACGCTTGTGAACGAACTACAGGTAAAGATGGGTTTTCAACTTAAAGACACAGTACATGCTGTCCAGTCATCGTTTTTTTTAGAAAATAAATGGTCCGTTTGCCTTTTTAATTTATTTTCGTTAATAAATATTTTAACTTTTGACAGCCTGTCTGATAAAATAATGAGTAATGCAGTAAATACAGGCTCAGGATCTAAACTGTTCCAGTTCATTCGTCAAACAGGAAATGGAAGGTCAAGTTGATGTACAGTGTTACTGAACTTTTTCTTACTGTGGACAGTAAACATAATATATACAGCATAAACTGTACGAGTAGTATGCTAGCGAGCTATTTGGAAAATAATCAGCTTTTTTGAACCAGTTGAACTGTTCATTTCAAAGGAATCGATTGGCAAAATGAATCCGCTAATTCGGACAGATTATAATTACTAAAACTTTAGGCTATATTTAACATTTTGTGTTTGGCTTATATTTTGGGGTTATAGTTTGTTACACATTTCGTACAACAGGTCAAATACCATTACACACTGTATTGTTGTGTAAAATATGGTGCTGAAGAGCCTATTGAGTTTTAGGAGTACTGCTAAAAAAGCAGAGTGAATTGACTCTAGTGTCTAACAGAATTCGAGACCATAAATCAAATAATGTGGCCTGAAAATGTGGATACAATTGTGGTCTCTATTCAAGGGGCGCTTCCATGTCTTTTGTCTTCTTGAGCGCAATGCTAACACAAGCTAACAACAAAGTATTTCTGGAGGCTGTTGTGAGATTGGTTTTGACATGACTTCTCACCGGCACTCACTTACTCCTGCAGTAAAAGGCTGAACTGAGGGGGCTAATGGTTACTCGTAATAGAAATCAGCTGGAGATACTGACGGATGAGCTGTTAGCTGAGCTGGAGTCGTGCTTACCAGACCTGTGGGCCCTGATCTCATGATGTTGAGCCCATTTTTCTTGGTCTGAACCACAAATACAGAACTTTTGTAAAATTATAAATGATTATTTAAAAACACTGTCTTGAATGAAAATGATATTCGAAATGTTCTGGAAATGTTCAGGGCTGCATTTCCCAAAATCATCGTAATCTTAAAATGATCGTAGCTCCGTTGGTGACAATCAATTTAGGCTTTACGATGCTTTTGGGAAACGCAGCCCAGAATAGTCAAAGAAACACCTCAAGAGTCGGTTCTTTTATTGAATCGTTCAAAAAGACTCACAAACTCACAGTTGAATCAGTCTGATGAAACCTGCATTGAACATTTATTAGGCCTATAATGTGTATATAAATATGTGTGTATGTGTGTGTGTGTGTGTGTGTATATATATTAGGGTTGTCACGATACCATAAAAATGTCTTACGATACTATGCCAGCTGAAGTATCACGATACCATGCAGTATTGTGTTAATTTAAAATTCAATTCTACAGCATGGAGTGACATTTAGATGTGGCATTTATACATAATTGCATAAATAATGTTATGAGATTAGTGTTTTAAATACTAAATTCTGAATATAGAAATATGTTGGAAAATAATGTAATATGCCTACTTTTAGATGGGAAACTTAAAAACGGCCAGCAGGTGGCAGAAGTTCGTGATTGAATCACTGAGTCATTCAAACGATTCTTTCAAAACGGCTGAATCCTTCAGGAGGAATCAAATGACTGTTTTTATGAATGGCTCAGTGAATCAGTGATTCGCCCAAATCAACGCGGATTTGGATTCGAACAAACGAAACAAAAACAGCACTCTTGCTCGTGTCGTATTGCCGAACTGTCAGGAGCATTTTTTTGTTCTTGTATCTTGAAATTTCCGAGTTAGCAGCATGTATATTAAAACATAACATTATAAATGAATAAACAAAATATACATAATGATTGATAAGAACCAAGTGCAAAGCCGCTATGCTGATGAATGGATTTGCATTCGTGATCGCAAAGATGCTTCCAGAAACGAACTATTACACCTGTTCTAGAAGTGGTCAAATTAATTAAACTGTGAGAATACTTTCTTGTAAGATATTATGATGTTGAATAAGTGATGCTTGAGCTGCTGTTTTTTAAAATGACATAAGATGGTCTGAATCAGACCCTTTCTTCTGATAAACTGCAGCATGAACAACGACGTGCAAGTGCGACTTCTCATTGCAAACTGAACTGAAGCATCGGGAAACACTCAATACCATATAATGCGTATACACAGAGCACAGCAGAAAGACATTTGGCAATCAACTTGTAATGTTTCTGCTGGCATGCATGTTCAAATGAACGTTTTAAACAGTGTTCTTGCCGTGCATACAACATATCTTACGGTACCGTATGGACGATACTACCGTTTAAAAAATGCAATGGCACCGCGGGTATTTTTAAGCTTTAGTATCGCGATACTACCGTAGTACCGGTGTATCGTGCAACCCTAATATATATATATATACACAGTGTTGGGAAGGTTACTTTGGAAATGAAATAGGTTACAGATTACAAGTTACCCTACTTAAAATGTAATAAGTAGTGTAACTTTTCAATTACTTTATTAAAGTAACGTAACTGATTACATTTGATTACTTTTTGATTACTTTTCAAAATTTTTTATGTTTTCAACTGTTAATCATTTTCAAATATGTTAAGCAGACAGGGTTATCCTTACAGTATGTGCTCAACACTGATTACTGTTAGACTTTCAAAATCTTTCGTCACTTGAATTAAGATTATAATATTTTAATATTATAGGAGACGTTGGATGCAAACTATCTTTATTTGCATATAAATGTATCTTAGCAGTGTGTGGACACAACCAGCCTACAATGATAAAAAAAAAAAATCACTCCTTTTTTTAATCCCCCCAAAACCTAAACAGTCTCAATTATCAAGCCATTTTGATTTTGGAGTGAATGCCGATTGCTCTCTTCCACCTTCAATATCAAGACTGAGGTGAGACCCTTGAGCAAGGCACCGAACCCCCAACTGCTCCCCGGGTGCTGCAGCATAAATGGCTGCCCACTGCTGCGGGTGTGTGTTCACGGTGTGTGTGTGTGTGTGTGTGTGTGTGCACTTGGATGGGTTTAATGCAGAGCACAAATTCTGGGTCACCATATCTGGCCACACGTCACTTCACTTTCACTAAATCCATTTATGTCTGGCTGCGTAAGTCATTTTACTCCAGACTGCTTTCTGAATGAGGGACAATTCAAGGCAGGTTTTGTTAAAAAGTTAAAACTCAATGATGGATCAGTACCCCACTGTTCATGATCCAGCTGCACCTCCAGAAGAAGTAAGTCTCGCACTTTATATTTTTTATGATTATTTGCAAATCGCCTTTGCTCTTCCACAGAAGGGGGGGGGGGGGGGTGAGCAGAGCTCATTAGCATGTAAAGAGTTATGCACCGAAATGAGTCGCTGTGAACAGAGCTGTTTTTGACAAGGTAAAAGGGGTGTTGTTTTTCATAACCACTGAGACCATTTCAAGAATACCCTAAAGAATCATACCAACTTGTCGAAAATGGGCATTCGATGTCCCACACAATCAGACTTACTTTAAAATCATTCTGAGTTTAAATACAGATTTAAAATCATAACAAGAAATAGTTTAATAGCTATGATACTGTTTTTTTTTTTTAATCAAATCTTAGCATAGCTATGACAGGATACACTGGAATCTAACAATGCCTTGGAAAAAACAGTTCATCTTAAAAAATTAAGCATATACATAAACCCATATAGGAAATACGTATAAGAGTTATCGGATAAGCATGTTATAAACTTCTGAAACATTGGTGTTTCATATTTTAGAGCAGTCACTGCAATTTATGAAAGAAATCAATTAAATCTGTATGTGGGAGTTTGTGTGAAAAAATGTAACCCCCTTTGTAATCCTTAATATTTTCATAAGTAACTGTAATTTAATTACACATTTTTTCTTAGTAAATGTAACTAATTACAATTACTTTTATTTTGTAATTAAATTACGTAATTCCGTTACATGTAACTAGTTACTCCCCAACACTGTATATTCAGGCTGGATGGGGACTTCATTCAATTTGATTATTTTTTTTAATGATGTTTAAACATATTGTAAAGACATTTGATTTTAATTGTATTTAACATTATTAAAAACGATAAAAAAGGGCAAAGTACGTCAGTTGTCCATTATCAATAGCGTATAGCGACACATGAAGCATTGCTTACTCAGAGGTCATTTCCAAACAAAATAGATTTATAATGGTCAGTATTGCGAATTTGCATGTTTAAAGTTTAGCCAGTTTGAAAAAATGTTTAGCAAAATTGACATAGCAAATTGAAAATGCGCCCAATGGAAACACGTACATTTCACAAAATCTCCCACATATTGCAAAAAGGTTTTTATGCTCGCATGAGGTGGTTTTTCAGGCAATCTGAAAAAAGGGAATATTTCACAAAACTGCAATGGAAACAGTTTTTCGCATTTACAGGTAAACTTACGCATGTAAAAGTCGATGTGGCAACACTCAAGTGTAAGTGGCTTTTCTTGCCATTAATGCTCTCCGCACTGCTTCACAAAAGATACATGCCTGCGTCTCCTTCGATTAAAAATAATGGCTAGTGGGTTGGCTGTGATATACGTAAACATACCAACATCTGTTGCCATGACTTATTGCGAGAGGAAAAAATTACGCTTAGATGTATAACATCAGTTACGTCATTTCACAATTGTTTTTTAAATCAACATTTATAAAACGTTGCAAAATTTTGCGCAAATCTGTAATGGAAACCAGGCTACTGTTTTGTTAACATCAGTACATTTTACCAGTAACGTTAAAAGGATGCGAGAAGAGCCAAAGTTCTGTTTATACTCTTTCGAACTTGAGTTTCTGAGCTCCATGATGTTTTTATTCCAGCTTTGTCTTCTTTTGTTTTTATTTGTAATTTCTGCCGCCTTTTTAAATTTCCTTTAAAAAAAAACAACAACGGCCCAACTGTGAGTGTTGCCACCTGGTGGATTTATCTGTAAGTATTTTAGACACGTTTGCAGACAAAAAACTGAAATACTGTTTCATCATATTTCATTTTCCTGGATAGCTCAAGTCCAATTTATTTTAAAAGTCATCAGTATTTTTGAAGGGATAGTCCATTTCTCTCTTACTTGAATCAAGTGGCTTACAAAATATTCAGTAATAAATTAATCATATTAGAAGATTGTTTGAGTCAGTGTTTTTTGTAAGCCAATCACGAAATGGGAAAAAGGAGATATAAAATAGGCAAAAGCTGTTGTCAGGAAAAAATCATAATGTTGCTCATAACATACCCTTAAAATGGGAGTGAAATGAGATTAAAGTGACGTGTTATCAATCATTCCGGGAGATGACGGTGCTATGAAGGCAAATGAATAAAAATAGCATACTATATCTGGAGTTGAATATTTATTTCCAGATATAAGCTTGATATGCTTTTTTTTTTTTGATTGTTCAGTTGCTTTAGTTTAGGACAGTATAATTTAGTTCTATAATAGTTCTAAATCTGGTACACACAGACCAGTGTTATTTAGATATTTATACAGATTTTATTTTTATATTTCAGTTTTAATTTTAAGTTTAAGTTTTAGTCATTTTTACATTTTAGTCTTTTTTTAGTAAGCCTTTTTTACTTTTATTACTGTTGATGTGGCAGCTAAGTGAAATAAAATAAGTTTAAAATTACCAAAGCTAACACTGAAATAAAAATGCATTTTTTGATATTAAAGATATTGAAGGTATTAATTGATGGACTGGAGTGGTGTCAATTACTCGTGGATTATTGTGATGTTTTTATCAGCTGTTTGGACTCTCATTCTGACAGCACCCATTCACTGCAGAGATTAAAAATTAAGCATCTTTGAAAACTAGACAAAATGTAACATTACATTCACATACTTTTATTGAAAACAAGGCAGTATACAGTGTACATGCCACAGTATTCACTAAGCATTACTCTAGTATTTCATTCCAAACATAACCCGTGATTAATTCCCCACTGAAGGCAGATGTCAAAAACCAGAGGTCACAGTTAAGGGGTCGGGTTGCACAAACCGCTGAGCGAAGTTCAATAGTCAATTACGGACATTTGTTGACGTGGACAGCTCACCCTGATACTGGAGAATGATGTTCCGGGCCGAAGGTTAATTAACATAATTCAGGGGAGGACCGTCACAGATCGGATTCCCGTCGAACGCAGGCTTTGTGCTTCCCGGGCCACTGAGAGTCGACCCGAACACCTGTGCCTTCCACAGAGACCCAACACACACTCACACAGTCACGACACCTTCACACAACCCCAAACACACACGTACCACACTGATTTAATGGAGCTCCCCCGCCCCCAGTGCTCCTCTCACACACACACACACACACACACACACATGCTAATTTCACACTCGGTAAGTGTGAAGCCTGTCAGCCCGGGCTCAGATGCAGGCACAGATGGCTGAAGGGAACGATGGGCGATGGATATTGTTGCTAAAGCCCCTCTCAATAGCAGTTCCTGAAGCCCATCCTGAGAACAGAATCCCATTTACTATCAAATCACATTCAGACTTTCATTGGGAAGGTTGCATTCCTAAATCTGATTAGATGCACCATATTTGAAATACAGTTGAAGTCAAAAGTTTACATGCACCTTACAGAATCTGCTAAATGTTCATTATTTTACCAAAATAAGAGGGATCATACAAAATGCATGTTGTTGTTTATTTAGTACTGACCTGAATAAGATATTTCACATAAAAGATGCTTACATATAGTCCACAAGAGAAAATAGTAGTTAAATTTATAAAAATGACCCCGTTCAAAATTTTACATCCCCTTGATTATATGTGTTGTTACCTGAATGATCCACAGCTGTGTTTTTTGTTTAGTGATAGTTGTTCATGAGTCCCTTGTTTGTCCTGAACAGTTAAACTGCCTGCTGTTCTTCAGAAAAATCCTTCAGGTGCCACAAATTCTTTGGTTTTCCAGCATTTTTGTGTATTTGAACCCTTTCCAACAATGATTGTATGATTTTGAGATCCATCTTTTACACTGAGGACAACTGAGGGACTCATATGCAACTATTACAGAAGGTTCAAATGCTCACCGATGCTCCAGAAGGAAAACCCATGCATTAAGACAGAATGAAGATGAGTACATTTTTCTGGTTTTTCCTAAATATCATATGTTTTCATTTAGTACTGCCTTCAGAGGCTACAGAAGATAGTTACAAGTTTCCCAGAAGACAAAATAAGTTTATTCTTAATGCATGGGTTTTCCTTCTGGAGCATCAGTGAGCGTTTGAACCTTCTGTAATAGTTGTATATGAGTTACTCAGTTGTCCTCAGTGTGAAGAGATGGATCTCAAAATAATACAATCATTGTTGGAAAGGGTTCAAATACACAAAAATGCTGGAAAACCAAAGAGTTTGTGGGAGCTGAAGGGTTTTTCTGAAGAACAGCAGGCAGTTCAACTGTTCAGGACAAACAAGGGACTCATGAACAACTATCACTAAACAAAAAACACAGCTGTGGATCATTCAGGTAACAACACAGTATTAAGAATCAAACTTTTGAACGGGGTCATTTTTATAAATTCAACCATTATTTTCTCTTGTGGCTATATGTAAACATCTTTTATGTGAAATATCTTATTCAGGTCAGTACTAAATAAACAATAACATGCATTTTTTATGATCCCTCTTATTTTGGTAAAATAACTAACATTTTGCAGATTCTGCAAGGTGTATGTAAACTTTTGACTTCAACTGTATAATATAGATGAATTCTGTATTAATGCACTGAAGTTGCTCGCTTTATTGTTGAAGAGCCAGGTATGTTAATGAATCATTCAAATGACTCAAGAACTCAAAAGTTACCAGTTTGAATCAGTCTGATGAATCCTTCACTAAGTGAAACTGCAGAATAATCAGAACAATTCCTGAATCAACTTCTGATTCACTTAGTGAACTGCACATAATCATTATGGAAATGTATATATCATTATAATATATAAAATACAGAATAAATAAAATTATAGCATAAATATACAGTACAAACATTACATTTATGTATTTATTTTGTTTAATTTTTCGCATTTGCATTTTATTAAAAATGTTATTTAATTTTAAACATAAATGTTATTTTATGTATTTTATTTATGGAATATATATATATATATATATATATATATATATATATTATACATTTCAAATTAAATATATTAAATATAGTTTTATTTTATTATAATTTAGTATTTTTGTACATTTTATTTAAAATTCATTTTAATTTAATTAAAAATAAATGCTATTTTATGTATTTTATTATTAAATAAAATATATATAACAACTGGGACAACAGTCACTTTTATGAATGAATGTCATTATGAATATATATATATATATATATTTTATATATATATAATTCAAGTTTTTATTGTTTTCATCTGGTTCATAACAATGTCATACAAAACACAAATTACAGATTTATACAAATGCAAGTGGCTGAAAATATCAGAGATAGACAGAATACTAAATAAGGGAAAATAATAATAACAATAATAATTAATTGTTTCAAGATAACTCTAGCCGTCACAGAGACCCCCACCATGATCACTGCAAACTCTCCCTTTGTAATATTTGGCATCTGCTCCCTGTCTCCCAATAGGCACAACCTTGGTGATAATGGTATTGTTGTTCCAAGCCATTTGCTCAAAATATTTAAAGTTTGGTGCCATAAAGGCTGAATAATTGGACAATCCCAGATACAATGAATAAAAGTACCTCTGTCTTTTTGACATTTCCAACAAACATTATTATTTGTCAAACCCATTCTATTAAGTCTAAGAGGTGTCAAATAAAACCTATGTATGACATTGTTGGTCGTCCTGTAGAACACAGAGGCTTTTTGTTGTGGATGAGGCAGTGTTAGGAAGTCCAAGATATGGTTTCCGTCCGTATGCTGGATTTTTGTGGAAACACAATTTCTAATTGGAAGATATTTCCAGAAATGATCTTTCCCCTTTAAATTATACTTCTGTACAAGATTATTATAAGACATAAATACACCCTGTTCAAACAAATCTGTCACAGTACACGAACCATTCATATGCCATTTCTTCCAATATATGGGTGATTTCCCGATACAAATAACAGAATTATACCATAGGGAAGAATATGGTTGTTTGCATTGTGATAATTTATGCATCTTGTGAATCTTCGTCCATACCTCGCTTGAGTGCTTCATGATAGGATTTGTGGTTGTATCTAAACACTGAGACAAATGCTCAATAGGGCTGTAGGGCCAAGACAAGGTTTTCTCAATTGTAACCCAATCTAACTGAGTATTATTATTCCAGTGCTTGGCCAATTTGGTCATTTCAAAGGATATCTGATAGAGCCGAGGGTCTGGTAATCCCAATCCTCCCTTATCCCGAGGTGCACATAATTTGTTAAACTTTATCCTGGGCCTTTTCCCATTCCATAGGAAATGTTTAAGCATTCTATCGTATTGACTGAAAATCAACTGTGGTATTGTAAGTGGTAGCATCATAAGCACGTAGTTAAGCTGAGACGAGACCACCATCTTAATTATATTCACTTTCCCCCATAAAGTTAACTGAATTTTTCCCCATTTGTCCAAGTTATTTCTTATGTTTTGTAGAAGTGGTGCCAGATTTAGCATAGGAATCTCTTCTAACTCCCTGCTTATCTTGATACCCAAATATTTTATCCCTTTTGGGATCCATCTAAAGCCAAAATTAGTTATAGAAATTTGAAAATATTTATTAATTTAATAAATATATAAATATACAAATATTTTATTTATACATGAATTCTGTTGTGGTATATTTTATGTTAAGGAATGTTGATTTAAGTATAAGATGATTTTATTTTGTGAGGCAATAAAAATATATAATGCATTTGTTTTAAATACCTTTTGTTTAAAATTAATTTAAATTTTAATTTACAATACATTTCATTTATATGAAATAATATTGTTACATTATATATTTATTTTATAAAATATTGATTAGGGTTTGAATTTATTTAATTAAATGGATTGACATGAGAGATATTAAACAACGGACAACAGTGATTACTGTCACGGCCCTGCTGGTGTGCCCTGGTTGGCCTCCAGATGTCACTGTGTGTGTTAGCACATGGCTTGTTGTTTGTTGTTGGTGCCATGTGCTCGCCTGTCTATTGTCTGACCCCGCCCTCCTTGTTATCTCATTATTGTTTCAGTTACTTCACCTGTGTCCTCCTCGTTTGGCTCCCCATATAGTCTCCTGGTGTCTGCAGTCCTGTGCTGTTTCGTTGTTTAATGTCGGATGTTTGGTGTCGTGTGTGTGTTGGTTACGTGTGCTGTGGTTCTCTGCCTGCCTGCCTGTTTTTCCCCCCTCGGGGTGGTTTTTGTTCATTTTTTGTTGCTCTTTTATTATTAAAAGACGCACTTTCTTCTGCACTTGAGTCCTCGCCTCATCTCTCGACCGTCCCGTGATAATTACAAAATGTAATGCGAGTATAAACATTTAATTTATTATATCATTTGTTATTTTAATAAATTTTATAAATGTTTCCTATTATGGTGTATTTTTTAAATATTGTCATTTATGTGTTATGACAAATATGTGTTAAGAAATATTGACAACAGTAGATTTTAGAATTCAATGTCAGTGTCAAAAATAATATTCATTAATTTCATAATTGAATGTCAGGGAATCACAGTCACCACAGTCACCACCAACGACACTCACCAGATCACAATCACCTAATTACTGAGCACCGCCACCTGTCTCCACTCATCAAGAGCACTATATCAACGCGCTCCTCCCAAGCCGTCACTGTCTGGTCTCAAACATTGTATGTGTTACTTACCTGACTCACCTACCTTTGTGTATCTCCTAGTTGTTCCCGTGTTCTGATCTTCGTCCTCCACCGTTCCTGTGCTCCACCATCTCCTCGTTCTATTGTTCCTCCTGGATTCCCTGGAATGGGAAAAAGAACTGGTTACGCTTAGATAAGACTCTCTTGGACATTTCCATTCCCTGCGAACTCACTTGGTCTCTCCACCTTGCTTCACTCCACTGCCATTGTCAAATAAACCTGCTATTGTTCATACTTACCTCTGTATCCCTTGTCTATCTGCTGACAGAAGACCATACCGTAACCGAAGACCGGGGATGAAGTCCCGAGATCCCGCAGTGGCGGATCCTCTCGAGGAGCTTGTCAGCGCTCTTCGAGCCTCTCTCTGTCCGGTCCTAAATCCTCCATCTGCCTCAGCCAGTCCCATGGCCCTTCCTGCTACTTACTCGGGTGAGGCAGTTGAATGTAGCGGTTTTTTGCTCCAACTCTCTCTCTTTATAGAGATGCAGCCCCAGCAGTTTGTGTCTGAATGCTCGAAGGTGGCCTTCCTGATCTCCCTGCTCTCAGGACTCGCGCCATCTGGAACTCACAAACCAATATTATTATCTCTTTCAATGCCTTCTCCGCTCACTTTAAGGAAGTCTTCGGCCTGTCTACCGGCTCTTTGTCCATTGCCGACCAACTCATTCGTCTCCGACAGGGCACTTCCTCGTGGAGAGCCCCGTACCCCTCGAAGAACATACCATCCCATCTGACTACGCGGCATTCCAGGATGTTTTTAGCAAACAGGCAGCCACACAGTTACCACCTCACCAGCCATGGGAACTCCGTGGGGCCCACATCTTCTCGAAGCTGGACCTGCGGCGTGCATACAACCTTGTTCGTATCCAGGGAATTGCTCGCTATCAAACCGGCCTTGGAGGAGTGGCAACACTGGCTGGAGGGAGCACAACACCCTTTTTCCGTAATCACCGGCCACAAGAACCTAGAGTATCTCAGGAGCGCCAAGAGGCTAAATCCTCACCAGGCCCAGTGGGCGCTCTTCTTCACTCTGTTCCAATTCTCCATCACCTGTCGACCAGGAGACAAAAATGTTAAGGCAGACTCCCTCTCCCTTATCCACGCTCCTGAAGAACCCTCCACACCTGAACCCATTGTCCACCATCCGGTGGGCTCTGAAGGAAGAGGTCTGTGTCGCCACCCTCAGAGAGGCCCAGAAGGGAAGACCTATGTGCCCACCTCCTTATGATCCACCCTTCTGGGCTCCATTCACGCTTACCCGGGCTCTGGACATCCAGGCAGCCAGTGCACTCTCTCGCTCCTCCAAGCTCGGTACTGGTGGCCCCAGATGGCCCGAGATGTCTCCCTGTATGTCCGCGGATGCTCAGTCTGTGCCATCTCCAAATCTCCACATCACCTACCTGCCGGAAAGTTGGTTCCCCTACCGATCGTCCGTGGTCCCACGTCGGAGTCGATTTCGTCACAGACCTCCCTAACTCTGAGGGCTTTACCTGTATTCTCGTTGCAGTAGATCGGTTCTCCAAGGCCTGCAGGTTAATCCCCCTCAAGGGTCTCCCCACAGCCCTGGAAACAGCCGAGGTCCTGTTTCACCACGTATTCCGCAATTATGGGATCCCCAAAGATATCGTCTCCGACCGTGGGCCCCAATTAATTTCTGATGTATGGAAGGCCTTCCTTAAGCTCCTAGGCATCTCCGGATACCACCCCCAGACCAACGGCCAGACTGAGCGGCAGATACAGGAGATTGGGAGGTATCTCCGGGCCTACTGCCATGACAAACAGCACAGCTGGAACCATTTCCTTCCCTGGGCCGAGTATGCACAGAACTCCCTTCGGCAGACCACCACGGCACTCACCTGTTCCAGTGCATACTCGGTTACCAACCCCCTCTGTTCCCCTGGATGGAAGAGCCCTCTGACGTTCCAGCTGTGGACCACTGGTTCTGGGCGAGAGAGTTTGGGACTCAGCCCATATCCACCTCCAGCAGGCAGTGCGGAGACAAAAGACCTTCGCAGATGCCCGCCGGTCTCACACCCCCGTCTATCGCCCAGGAGATCGAATCTGGCTCTCGACCCGGGATCTGCTTCTCCTCCTGCCCTGCCATAAGCTGAGTCCCCGCTACATAGGTCCCTTCACCATCGAGAGGCAGATAAATGAGGTCACCTTCCTCCTCCAGCTCCCAGCAAGGTATCGTATTCACCCGGCATTCCACGTGTCACTCCTCAAGCCCTTCTCTTCCTCTGTCCCAGGCACCGAGGAACCGGCAGCACCTCCCCCTCCCGAAGTCCAAGCAGAACCCTCCATCTACCGAGTACGGGACATCCTGGACTCCCGACGACAGGCCGGCCACCTGGAATATCTTATCGACTGGGAGGGTTACGGGCCAGAGGAAAGATCCTGGGTGGCCCTGGACGACGTTCTGGATCCCTCCATTCTGGCCGAATTCCATCAGAACCACCCAGACCTGGAGGAGGAGGTACTGTCAGGGAATCACAGTCACCACCAACGACACGCCCCAAATCACAATCACCTGATTACTGAGCACCGCCACCTGTCTTCACTCATCAAGAGCACTATATCAACGCACTCCTCCCAAGCCGTCACTGTCTGGTCTCAAACATTGTATGTGTTGCTTACCTGACTCACCTACCTTTGTGTATCTCCTAGTTGTTCCGATCTTCGTGCTCCACCGTCTCCTCATTCCATTGTTCCCCCTGGATCCCCTGGAATAGGAAAAAGAACTGGTTATGCTCAGATAAGACTCTCTTGGACATTTCCATTCCCTGCTCACTCACCTGGCCTCTCCACCTTGCTTCACTCCACTGCAATTGTCAAATAAACCTGCTATTGTTCGTACTTACCTCTGTGTCCTTTGTCTATCTGCTGACACATTGTACAAAAGTATGTGACAGTATAATTCCATGACTGTCCAATCAGAATCAAGTATTCCAGAGAGCTGTGAAATAATTGGTGGACAAACTGATAACACACTAGCCTGGTAATACCAAACTCTGCTACTTCGCTTTGCTTTGTAGACAGAGTCTGGAAGGGCATAATTGACAAGTGTTTACTTTCTCGTGGGCGGGCGCTTGTCTGAAGGTTAAAATCATTGGTGTACCCGTAAGCCAATCACATAACGGTTGGTTATGACATATGTTATTCGCCGGCTCGGCTGCCTCGAACTTCCGCTGTAAACACAGGTATGTGGCGAAAACAAAACCATCGAGCGAAATACCGGGGTGAAGATGGCTGTGAACGACTTTTGCAGATTATGTGAAGTAAATCTACGCATCCACAATTATCGCCTTGCCAAACTTTGGCCTCCCCAGTTTCTCGCTGACGATCGGTAACAGTTGATAAATTAAACTTAGGCCCACAACATCACCTCCATTCAAAATGTGAACCAAACACTCTTCTTGTTCAGGCTTCAGTTGGCAAATGCCGGGAATATTCTCCACAACAGAGCGAACAGCATCTCGTGTCTCCATGTCCGCTGTCGTTTTAGATTTCCCTCATCTAAACTACGATCTTAAATTCGGCGCTTAGCGTCTACATCACGGCTCTCAGCCCGCCCTCTGTTCGTTAATTGGCCGGCTGCTGCGGAGCCAGAGATAAACTGGGAGATGGTCTGCTATATCAGACTGAGTACAGAAGCGAAATGAAATTGAGCGGAAGTACGAAGTCTGACGTAGTCAGGCTAATAACACACAGCCTCAAGTGACATATTGCTTAATTAACACACGTGACTCATGACTCATGGCTCACTTTATTTATTACCGAGTCTTTCTGAGGTGTGGCCAGACTGTGAGTGTGGTCTGGATGCGGATGGACAGCGGGGCACGTGTGATCTGAGGGATGGAGGACGGGTTGCCAAAGCCTAATCTGCTGCCCCACTCTGGCACCTTTTCTAGAAATGTGTCCATACAAACACATGTGAAAGTGTGCACCTTCCTTACACATGTGAGCTGGAGGCTACTGGCGGCTGACGGGCCAGAATGAGCTGGATAATACCCGCTCTAATGCCAGGCTTGTTAGGGTCTGGGCTGCAGCTGTGCCCGCTGATGGCTCGTACCATCTGCCAAACAGGCCTCTGGGAGTGAGAAACACACAGAGAGCTTTAATTGGGTTGTGAGGGAGAGCAATGGCCCTGCTGGCCTGTTCCTAATGACACTGTGAGAGCAGAGCTGCTTCTGTAGCACTCGCATTTCCCTGAGAGGCCTCATATTCAGCTTTTTCTCTCCTGTGTTCAACTGATATATATCAAAATATAATGTCCTTTCTCTTGACTATCTTCCACTCTTTCTGCTGTGTGTTTAAGACTGTAAACACGGGTGAAATGACGGGTTGCAGGTTTGCTGTTGAGATCCATTCTTCAGTAACAGCCATCAATAACATATTTTAACTTCAATAAATGTCTTTTTGGATTGGATGTTTTAGTTTTGAAAGTTGCAGTATGGTTCATAGTACAATGTACTCTTATATCAAATGATTTTACTGCACTGTTGTACCAAAAAGAGTCATAATATATTTTTACATGAACTTTTACATCCTCTCGCCAACACTTTCTCGGACGTTTTCGCTGCTGTGCCTTTAAGATGTTGATATTCAAATGACATCTATTATCATTCTGACACTTTAAAAAAAAAAAAAAGTATATATATATTTTTATATATTTCTTTTATATTATTATACATAACATAAATGTATGTATTCTTATTTTGATTATTTTAGTAATATTATAAAATATTCAGTTTATAAGCAATAAAGTAAATAAAATGTCTAAACAAAAATAAAGTAAATAAAATGTTAATTTCTTTATTATTAATATTATTATTATTTAATGGTACAGAATATGAATGTATTTTTAATATTCTTATTTGATTATTGTTGTAATATTCTAATATATTCAATTTATAAGTATTAAAGTTAATAAAAATATTATTATTTTTATTATTACCACTATTATTTTATATATATTATATGAATGCATATTTGTAATATTCATATTTTATTATTGTAGTCAAATTATTTTACAACGATAAATTATAAACAATAAATATTATAATTGTATATTTTAATATTCATATTATTTGTTATATATTAAATAATTTCTAAATTATTAATTGTTGAAAATTATAATTTTATCTTAAATTTTTTTTATAAAAAAATGTCCCATGTATGATCTGCATGTATGTTCTTTTATAAAGCAGGAAAACAGTTTTCCGTGTGAATAGACCATCATGGTTTTATCAGTTTTCTGTCTCACCTCATCTAATCGACTGGGGTATTTTACGCACCTCTTGCAGTCCCTCACTCTCTGGCCGTCTGTTCTCTGCTGTTTCATTCAAACCCAGGCTTTGTTGTCATTTCAGTTAACACCGGTGACATGTGCTGTGAAATCCCACATATAAACCACTACAACAAAGTGTGTGTCCCCATACAGTGAGAGCCGCAGGCATCAGTTTCATCAAACCCAAAGACTTCAGCGCTTTGAATGAGTTACAGTAAATTTCACCTTATCTCTCCTGCCAGGAGCTTCAGGTAAACACACACCCTTCTTCAAAGCCCGGCGTGAGGTCTGATGATGGGATTTAGTGAGGAATGAGTCTTCTGAATGCAGGGCTTTGTGGGTACTCAAATCTGCAAGTAACAGGAGAAAGTGGCTGATTTAGTTTGGGAGGACAGAATATCTTGAGATGTCCAAGCAGTTCAGTGTGCATGAGAAAAAGTTTCGAAAATCTTCCATTAATCTGCATCAGAACACAGGCCTGATATTACATTACATTACATTACATTACATTTATATTATATTAAATTATATTATATTACATTTTTTTTACTAATAAAAAAAAATTAAAAAACAACAACAGATTAGTTCAGATGCTTAGATTAGTTCAGTTTGTTGAAGAGTTGATTCTTATAATGAGTGACCTGTTTCACTGCAAATTACTGTTATATAAATAATAATAATATAGCACAATACTATAAATTCAGAATATACAAAAATATATTCTTATTTGTGTAATACAAATAAGAATATATTTTTATATTTTAAATTAAATTAAATTGAATTTGTTTTATAATTAATACGATGTTTGTTATTATTATTAATATAAGTAATATAATTATATAATATTATTAATATTATTATTATTAAAGTTAACGATACACAATGTAAATGTATATTTTATTATTAATATTTTGTTTCTATTAAGTTGTTTTTTATTATGAAAAAATTAATTATATAACAGTATGTAAAATAATTAATAAATATGCACACACACACTTTTTTTAGTTAATTTATTATGAGGAAACAATGTATGTAAACATTAATTGTACTATTATAAATTATTGTTAATATTTATTTAATATATTAATATTTATTTAATTCTTCTATAAATGAAAATTATATTATAATATTTATAAATGTTGCTTGATCTAATGAAATACTGATTAGAGTTTGAAATGAATTGTATTGATGTAGTGTACATGTTTTCTACATTTTTATTTTGTTTTCTCTTTTGACAATAGGTATTTGGATTTTATTTCCCTAATAAATTTCTAATAGGTTTTACAGGAGTCTTATTATTATTCTTCATATTTTAGGGTCACGTTCAGTGTTAGTAACGGTTTAAGCCAGGTGTAAACCAGGCCATAGTTTGAGCCTCCTCCTCTATCAGACAAAGCAGCGTTGGTGTGAGTTTGGATCAGTGCTGTCTGCTTCACCGGCCAATAGCAGATGGGAAGAGAGCTTGAGAAACATGTTTGAAAAAAAGTGTGATTGTTTTCTGGTGATGCTTTTACTATTGATGTTGTTATTGCAAAAATCTCATTTAATGCTGTTCTTTCATACTAATGCGTTTATAATTTCCAATCAAAATGCTACACTTTCCCTCACATACATTAATAAACAAAATAATCACGTTTCATGTTTCCCCTCTTGGGTTTATGTGCTAATGGACGCGGTTCAGATATGCGACTGTCAGCTTATATTGTCCTCTCTGTCTCTCCCTATAGTCACTTGTGTGATTGCGGTTGAATGGCTTCGTGTCTGGAGAATAGGCCGCATTATTTGAGTTCATGACCTCTGGAGCATCGGGGCCCATTCAGACAATAACAAACAGAACGCCGGCAAGGAATGATGGATTGTAAAGCATCACCATTTACATCCAAATCTATGGACTTCATTTTGGACGGTGATGAGTTCTTAGTCTCTAAAAGGTGCTCAATGAAAGAGCACTGTACTGTAAATTCAGAGGTGTTTCTTTTCACACGTAACCTTCAGTCTTCTGTAGATTGAGTCGTTCATTGGGTGTGAAGATATTTGGTTCTCTGGCTGTTTATTAGTCTGGACACGACCTTCGACCTCTACTGCAGGAGATACGCAGGGGTCGTTGGCTTTGACCACCCACCCATGAGAAAGTGGTGGAGCAGGGGTCAGGCGCTTCATTGATGGGAACAGAGCAGCTGGTGTGCCGAAGTCACCGATGCGCTGCTGTTTAATGGACTTCCTGTGACGAGATGAGAGGGAGTCTGGAGTGAGACCGGCTGCAGAGCTGGAGCAGTCTTCCACTAATGCAGACTAATCTATGCAGTAGGATTCACAAACATATGACTCTTATTAGTTGAGTCTTTTTAGTGAATCAGAAGCATACAGAACAGCTAGTGTAGTCTGATTCATGAATGACTGACTATTCTGAGGTGATTCATTTTAGTGAATCAAAAACAAACAGCAAGACTAATTTGGTCCGATTCCTGGATAAATGAGACTTTCCAGTGATTCAAAAACATACCGAGTAACAAATGTAGTCCAATTCCTGAATTTATGAATCTTACGAGCTAGTATTTTTTAGTGAATCAGAAACATGCAGCGAAACTAGTACAGTCTGATTCCTGAATCAGTGACGCTTATGATCTGATTTCTTTTAGTGAATCAAAAACTTGCAGTGAATCTAGCATAGTCTGATTCCTGAATGAACGACTCTTATGAAGTGGTTCGTTTTAGTGAATCAAAAACATACATCAAAACTAGTCTGATTCCTGAATGACTGACTATTCTGAGATGATTCATTTTAGTGAATCAAAAACAAAGAGCAAGACTAATTTGGTCCGATTCCTGAATAAATGAGTCTTTCCAGTGATTCGAAAACATACCAAGTAACAAATGTTATCCAATTCCTGAATGAATGAATCTTATGAGCTAGTATTTTTAGTGAATCAAAAACATACATCAAAACTATTCTGATTCCTGAATGACTGACTATTCTGAGGTGATTCATTTTAGTGAATCAAAAACAAACGGAAAGACTAATTTGGTCCGATTCCTGAATAAATGAGCCTTTGCAGTGATTCAGAAACATACCGAGTAACAAATATAGTCCAATTCCTGAATGAATGATTCTTATGAGTCGGTTCTTTTTAGTCGGTCAAAAACATACAGCATATATCCACCATTGTCAGATTTCTGAAAGAATGACTCTTATGAACTTGTACTTTTTTTAGTAAATCAAAAACATACAGAACAGCGAGTTTAGCCAGAATTCCTGAATGAATGACTCTTATGATCTGGATCTTTGTAGTGAATCAAAAACATACAACAAGACTAGTATAGTCAGATTTCCGAATGAATGAATCTTATAAACTGATTCTTCTCAGTGAATCAGAATATGTAGGACAGCTAATGTAGTCAGATTCCTGACTGAACGACTCTTATAATCTGATTTCTTTTTAGTAAATCAAAAACATACAACGTAATTAGTTTAGTCCGATTTCTTAATGAATAACTCTTTTGAGGTGGTTCTTTTTAGTGAATCAAAAACATACAGAGTAACAAATATAGTCTGATTCGTGAATGAATGACTCTTATTAGCCGCTTCTTTTTAGTGAGTCCAAGTTACTTTTAGTGAATCAGAAACATAAAACGTGACAAGTCTGATTCCTTAATGAATGATTCTTTTGAGATGGTTCATTTTATTGAATCAAAAGCATACAGGACAACAAGTTTAGTCTGGTTCCTGAATTAATAACTCTAGTCTGGCACTTTTTAGTGAATCAAAAACATACTCTGAAACTATAGTATAGTCTGAATTCCTGAATGAATGACTCTTTTGATTTGGTTCTTTTTAGTGAATCAAAAACTATTATAGTCCGATTCCCGAATGAATGAATCTTATAATCTGATTCTTCTTAGTGAATCAAAATATACAGGACAACTAATGTAGTCAGATTCCTGAATTAATTACTTTTATGATCTGATTTCTTTTTAGTGAATCAAAAACATACAAAGTACGAAATATAGTCTGATTTCTGAATGAATCATTCTCATTAGGTGGTTCTTTTAAATGAATCAGAAACATACAGCAAATGAAATAATCTTATAAACCAATTCTTCTCAGTGAATCAAAAACATACAGGACAACTAGTGTAGTCTGATTCTGAATGAATAACTCTTATGAGCTGGATTTTTTTTTTTAGTGAATCAAAACCATACAGCATGAGCAATTTAACCAGTGACCGCTGTAGTCGGATTCCCAAACTTTTTAAAACTAGTTTTTCATTTTGGTTTCTAAATATTTCTTCTTCCAAAGTACTAAACTAATCATTAATGAAACTGTTAAGGAACTGAATCATTAGAGGAATCAGAATTGGAAATTGGAATTGGAATCATTAAACTCCCCGAATGGTCGGCCTTGTATTTAAAGTTTATTGCTTTAAAATCCCTGCTTGTAATTGAATGTCTTGAGGAGCTAGATAACATCTGCCTGGATTTTGTCTTTAAAGTGCTCTGCTCTGCTAAGCATGTCTACCGACACTGCTAGGAGCGAGAGAACGTGAGCGATAGACAGGAGTGTGTGCGAGAGCTCTCTCTGTCTAATGGAGTGATATCAGTGGTGTTCAATGACAGATTCATGACTAAGCATTTGACATTTACAAATCAGACATCAATAATCCCTCTGTGCTTTGCAGATGTCTGTGATTGATTTATCTGCCTGTACAAATGGGTCTGCTTCTCTCCTCTTCCTGTTTTAAATGAAGGAAAAAACATTGCTGTATTGGAAGCCACTGGAGTGAAGATGTAACTGTGACTATTCATCTATTTATGTTTGTTTGTCCATCCGTCCGTCCATCTATCTGGCCACCTGTAACTGATGTCTTTGTTTTGTTTCTTCATTTGCCTGCTTTTGAGTGTGTTTATCTTTTATGAGTGATCTGAAGGTGTCCTTTTCATGTTTGGTCTCTTAATGGATGTACTGTAATTAATGGTCACAACCCTTTCTTAGACAGAGCAAAGAGCAAGACAACCGACGTACCGGACTTATCATGAAAAGGCAGCCTGCTTTTTGTAAGCTGAAAAGAGGTTATTGTTGTATCTGTACACATGCATTTGTGCATCAGTAAACAAATTCATTTTGTATAGTGCCTTATAAAAGCAGGCGGAAATGTGAACATGTCATGTATGTACATGATATTATGCTTTTTTTTGTGTGCGTGTGTCTCTGAATTTTTTTATATAGCAAGCAAATATTTAATAATATTTTTATATCTTAATTATATTAAATGTTTCTATATTTTTTTATAAAATATATAATGTTATAAGAATATATAATATTCTATAAATATTCCATATTAGTAACCTCTTGACTTAAATATTTCTTATTATATATATAACAATATATATATGTGTGTGTGTGTGTGTGTGTGTGTGTGTGTGTGTGTGTGTGTGTGTGTGTGTAAATATACACCTAAAATAAAATTGGTGCATTTTTTAATTTAGAAATTACTAGCAAATTTAGAAATTGTATTTTTTGCGAATTGTTCTCCAATAATATTTGTTGTATTTACAATAACTATAAGAAAAAATTATTTACAGTGACTCACATGAACTATCGAACATAAAAGAAGATAATTTTTTGGGTGAACTATTACTTTATTTAAAAAAATATATATTTATTAGTTTATTATTATTATGTTTTTATTAGTGCTGTCAAACGATTAATCGCGATTAATCGCATCCAAAATAAAAGTTTTTGTTTACATAATTTATGTGTGTACACTGTGTATATTTTTTATGTATTTATAAATACATACACATGCATGTATATATTTAAGAAAAATGTTATGTTTCTGTATTAAATATATTTATATATAATATAAAATATAAGAATATAAATGTATATACATGTAAATATTTTCAAAATATATACTGTATGTGTGTGTATTTATATACACAGTACACATATATTTTGTAAACAAAAACTTTTATTTTGGATGTGATTAATCGCGATTAATCGTTTGACAGCACTAGTTTTTATTTATTGATTTATTTTTTAATAAAGTGATACTCTAAGTAAGAAATTAAAACTGCCAGCATGTGGTGGTTAATGTCTTTATGAGTAAGTCATTGAGTCATTCATTCATTTGATTCGTTCAAACTGCTGATTCATTCAGGAATGAAGTAAATGGTTCACTTTAGGAGTAGGCTATTAAATTATTGGTGCACACGATTCATTCAAAATGCAAATTCATTCAGAAACGAATCACGGCTGTGTTGCTCGGAGACAACAGTTCTGCTGTGGCTTTAGAGGTAATATTTTTGTTGGCAAAATTGGGCAAAAACAGACAATACTGTAGCCTGTCTAAAATATAACACAAAATGAACTTCTGAACTGTTGTTTAAAATCACATTTGCACTTGTGCTATTCGGGACAAAAACAACACTCGTGTGATACTGCTCTCGCTGCTAGTGTGATATCGCTGATCTGATAAATATGAGTCAAAACTCATACTCTAATATCTTAAATTTTAAGGGCATATGACTGCTTTTCTATGCAGTGGTTCATGCAGTGAATTTCTATCCCTGCATCATGTTTGTCAATGTCAACAGTATGAAATGTAAGATTACTTACAGGTCTCGCAGGACAGATGCGTTAATTGCCTTAAAATACTTTAATTGCATTATTTATCCATAACCAATTTATTAATTATTTACTATTTTATGTAAATATATAAAAATATTTGCTTGAAAAAAAAAAATGTTGTTCCGACATCTACCAGCACGTCTAACAGGGCCATGCTAACCGGTCAAACAATTTTATTGTTTGGACCAACATTAAAACTGTTACAAAAACAAAACTACAATGAGACAGAAGACAAGCCAAAGCATGAAGTAAACCATGGTGGTTAAAATGACTTAAATCTTGCACCATCTGTCATTGACAGGGTGAGAGTGAAAGACGTCATTTATCTTAGCCCACAATGATGTATTTATGCCATCAAGGCTGTCAGATTAAGTGAAATACATGAAAAGAAGAGAAAGTATCTATCTATCCAGCTAGCTTGGGTTTTGTTCGAGAAAGATCCTTTGTTTCAAGCATGCATCAGTAATTTCTGCTAACCCGTGTTGGAAAATGACAGTGTTTTTAATAAGTTTTTAACATGTCATTTCCTGTGGTTTGACACTTCCTTGGCTGTCAGCTAGCGGTTAGCGAGAATAGCAGTTCTGTCTCTGTGCTATGGTTAACTGGCCTGAAGCCAGACTGTGGCTATCTTTTAACTGTTATAAAGCGTGACAGGGTAAAGATAGACCTCTGCTTCTTGTCACATAGACACTTCCAGTAAAAGAATGAGAAAAGGAAGATAAAGCAGAAAGAAGTCAAAGACGAGGAAATTGGCGGCACGTTGCAGTGAAAGATAAGATGAAAAATTACAAAAGATGGGTGGAAGGGAGATGAGTGATGTGTCGATACAAATGCACCATCTGACAATATCCTCAGGAGTGGATTGTGTTCATAAATCACTCAGCACTTCAATGTAGAATAGCTGTTTCTTGCAGACATACAGTATATAGTGCAGTTCACCTTGCAGCCTATTCTGGCCAAGAGCTTAGACAGGAAGACAGACTGCTGTCTGACTGATAGTACAATGCACCCAACTGAAAAAGTCCAAAACATATATCAAGAGCAATCTTAAGGACATGTTCTTTTATCGCTTTTGTAGAATTTTAAGATCAGCCATTTATTGTTTTTCAGCCAATAAACAAGTGAAGATGTCTGTGTGAATGTATATAGAGCTGTAGCAGCAGTGTTGTGCTGTCTTCGCATAGCTATGGGAAATTTTCCACTTCTCATTTCTTAAGAATTTGTTGCATTGATGTGCTTTGAACGAATAGGAACCATGGAGGACACCAAGTTCATTCTTGCCTATTTTATGGGGAAATCTTATTACAGCCAAAATGTGACCCTGGACCACAAATCCAGTCTTAAGTCGCTGGGGTATATTTGTAGCAATAGCCAAAAATACACTGTATGTGTCAAAATTATCGATTTTTCTTTTATGCCAAAACTCATTGAGATATTAAGTAAGGATCATGTTCCATGAAGATATTTTGTAAATTTCTTACCGTAAATATATCGAAACTTCATTTTTGATTAGTAATATGCATTGCTAAGAACTTCATTTGGACAACTTTAAAGGCAATTTTCTCAATATTTAGATTTTTTTGCACCCTCAGATTCCAGATTTTTAAATAGTTGTATCTCGGCCAAATATTGTCCGATCCTAACAAACCATATATCAATGGAAAGCTTATTTATTGTATAAATCTCAATTTCGAAAAAATGTGGTCCAGGGTCACAAATATACTGAAGATCGATAGTCGAAATTTCCGACAGATTTAGAATAAAATGTTGAATCTCATTCAATGACGTAAACATTAATAAACATTAGCTATGCTTTACATTTACTAAACTACATAGCCAGCAACATAGACAATGATTCACTGATCAACATAGTCAGCTTGCTGATGATTCTGAAGTTCAGGGCAAATAAAAGCAGTTTTCGCTGAGCAAAATGGTTATATATGTAAATAAACATAACTTTCCCTCACCATGTTTAAAATTTATGGCCTGCCAAACTTGGTAACTTGGGTATCAAAATTATTCAAAAAAATATTCCAAAATGATTCGTAAATACGACTTGAGAGGCAGTTCAATGTCTAATTTCTGACTAGGAAACTATTACAATTATAACAATACTTGTGATACCATGTGAATGCAGCATTAAAAGGGGTAAATTTAAAGATGTTTAACAGTTCGGAAAAGTTTCATCTCCCTGCAGATTAAATTGTGCTTCCTGAGCCATGATCATTGTGCTGACAGCGAAACCTGGAAGATGACGGAAGCTGTCACTCGAAAGTTGGAATTTTTCATCTCTGATGTCTGCGACGCCTCCCCAAGATGGAATCCCAGGCAGTCGACATTCCATGGGATAAGGCCGAAGTTTGAACGCTTGTCGCCCTATGCGCTGAACGGCACCGGTGGAATAAAGGTTAAGTAAGGTTTACAGTGCAAATGGTCTAAAGGCCAATGTATACTTCATTTGACTGGGAGCAGTCATGGCCTAATGGTTAGAGAGTTTGACTTGTAACCCGAAGTTGCGGGTTTGAGTCTCAGGTCTGGCAGGGATTGAAGGTGGGGGGAGTGAATGTCCAGCACTCTCTGCACCCTTAATACCATGACTGAGGTGAGACCCTTGAGCAAGGCACCGAACCCCCAACTGCTCCCCGGGTGTGTGTTCACTACTATGTGTGTGCACTTGGATGGGTTAAATGCAGAACACAAATTCCAAGAATGGGACACCATACTTGGCCACACGTCACGTCCTTTCCCTTTCCCTAATTCAAGCTAGTGTATGTGTAAAGTCAAAAACGTAGCCTTTCAAATTCTAAACAAATTCAATATGCATATGTGGCCCAGTTACAAAAATTGGGTGTTGTTAAAAATGTAAAACTAAATGTTTTAAAAAAGAATTCCCCATTTAAATTGGTTCCAAGTATACTGATAGAAACCTACACATCTTCACTCTTGAAAGTTGCATGTATGAAAGGAGGACATTCATTATCCATTAAGTTATTCATAAGAGTTCACTTTTCTTGCCCATCCTCCACGAAGACATGAGCTTAAGTGGGCCACCTGGAAACTCACAATCACGTATGCACACCTGTATCTGCCACAAGACCACAGATAGTATGACAAACACTCTAGAAAGACATCGCTTATCTTCATCACGGTACCATTTCCACCTGCTCCTCACAAAACTCTCAGATCAAGACAATTTTGTGAGAGGGTTGGAACAGCCAGTAGAAGCCCTCATTGAATCTAAAATGAAGAAGCTCTTTAATCCTATTAATTCTCTATGCCACCTGTGCTGATGAATGTAAGAGAAGACAATTGACCTTTTTCCAGTTTCTACTGTGCAGATGGATTTACCTTGAAGATCAAATACTCCAGTGTTTTCCAACCCTGTTCCCTTGTCTGACCCATATATTTCGCATGCTTTTTTGAGTAGGTAAAAGTCTTTTTTGAATAAGTAATTACTTTGCAATCACAAAAAAAAAAAAAAAAATTCTATATAGTATGAATGTGTGTGGTATGAATGTAACCTAGACTACCCAATACACCATGTTGTCACATGACCCACCAGCATCAGTTGCATGGCGTCACTGCCATTCATAAATCCTCTCCTGTGGCCTCATGGGATAGTAAAGTGTCCATTGTACGCACACTTCAGAATCACATCGGAAGTAGTAGGTCATCCAGGCACTTTTTGCCTACTCTTTATGAGTACTGTGAATTCTTACTTCTTTGGTCATGTACTAGACTTGCCTTAAAAAGTTAGTCATCTAATTTTTTCCAGTTTTGTCAGTTATGAAAAGGAAGAATGGTCTAATTTGAATCCAAAAAGTAGGTCTGATTACCTCTTGGTCGAACTAGTTTGTATGACACAGTCTTAACATAATGATTATGTTTATGCAACTGGCCCCAGGTCTTAAGAGTAACAAGCTACTAGTTAAATCAGGTGTGTTTGTTTAGGAAGAGTTAGAAAATGTGTACCATTGGTGTGCCTCTAGGAACAAGATTGGTAAACACTGGACTTGCTCTTTCCATTATTCCAGGGATTTCTAAATGAGTCTCAGGGACTCACAGTTACCTCTTGACTCCACCTGGGGCTCATTGTTGCCGGATTGTGCCCTGCAACACAACTTTATTTCTAGGGATTTGAGTAATTTAAAGAAGTCCTCTATAATTGGGCTGGAGTCAGGTTCACCTGACTCTTATTGGCCAGCCACATTTCTTTGGGGTGTACAAGTGTACAGCCAGTCTTTATTAAGTGTACAGCCAGTCTTTATTGTTTGCTTTCAAATTTTATCTAGAAGACCTTCCACTATTCCATAGAACTTTTGAATGGATTTTCAGAGATTTACAGTTACCTATTGACTCCACCTAAGGCTACAATGGAGATGCCAATCTTCCAGTTCCTAGTATGTAGAAACCCAATGCCTTGTAAACAAAATATTGTTTGAGGACATGCAAATTCCATTTTAAGGAAGTTTCAGCTTCACCTGACCTTACTGGACACATTTCTTAAGTCGATGTTTGCAAGTGTACAACCTATTAACAGGTTCACATTTGAATGTACTCAAAAGACTGGCTAAACAGCACTTTCCACTATTCCAGCGTCGTCTGAATGAATTCCAAGAATTGCTTCTTGACTCTACCTTGGGAAACAAAGGATATGCCAGCCTTCTGGTTCCTTCCAAATGCTGATTGTAGCAGCTCGGTACATTCCTGGAATGTACTCTGAAGATCGATTCGACAGCACCTTCCACTACACCAGCGACTTCTGAATGAACTCTCTGAATTTTACAGTTACCTCTTGACTCCACCTCAGGCAACAAAGGAGATTCCAGTGTCCCAGCTCCTCTCAGCTGTAGACTAAAGTAGGCCACCTCTAGGCCAACGCACCTCTGCCCCAGATGTGGACCCATTTGTCTGCCACAAACCCACAAGGTCATAACGGCCCCCATCATTTACGATACACACACCTCAACCTCGCAATGTGTTTATCTGTGGGCACTGTCTCGTTTTGTGTTTTTCTTGACAAGTTGCTGTATCCCTCTAGCAAACAACATACCTGTCAGAATTGGTGGAAGCGATGAGTTAGTCCTGAGAGCAGAGATGTCTGAAGTTGTCAGACTCTTTTTTTCCTTTTTTTGGTTATTGTTTTGTGTTTACTACACGATATACTCTCCTTATTTTTGCACAGTGAAAATTTCGTCGGCTTGGCTGATTCTTAAGAAGTCTTTATTTTAACAGTTACATTAACACTAATTTATCAAATAAATAACTGTTATTCTTTGTAATTCAACCAAATAAAGTCAGAAAATACAGTCAAAATTCATTCAGTAGCTGGTGTGGCTTCCTTTGGGAGAGATCACTTCTTGGGAGAAGTGTTTCTTGTCAGTTTCTTAGATGGCCTCGGTGAACAATTTGCCAATTCCTCCTTTCAGAAAACTGTTAAAAAGAGCAGTCCTCCTCGGACTGCCTACTTCAAGTTCCCCTGCAGCTTTTCCATTGGGTTCATCTCTGAGCTTTTGCTTGTCCTTGGTCAATTCTTCATTTTTGCTGTTTGAGATATTCCTCTGTAGGTTTGCTAGAGGTTGTGGGTGATTGTCTTGTTTCAGGGTCACATACAATTAAACTTTTATAAACCGAATGCAGTGCATACAAGTGTGGTACAATGTGGAAATACATGATGGCTAGCTTGCTTGTGGCAACAACAAACCTTTGACCATCTCCATTGAATTGGTATGAAGTTTTTCTATTAATAAAAACTTTTTTATTTTTATTTATTTTTAAAATAAATATCTGATATTGTGCCAGTAACCTAATATTGTCTTGTTTGGCAAATTCTTTTGAGGGCATGCTCTTATTTCATTCATTCAAAGTCTCTGTTTTAGAGGGTTGAATTTTAAACTCGACCTTGGCAAGAATTATCAGTAAATATTTATTCGAGCATTCTTAAAGACGTCCTAAAGAATAAGTTGGTCAAGATTTGGGCTGAACATAATGAAATTGCAATGGATGTGCATTGTGTTCTTTATTTTCTGTATCTCATTTTTACTTTCTATACATTTGATAGCCTAATAGGGCCGTTCACACAGAACACGTTTTTCCATTGCATTGCACTACATTTCCATAGTTTTTTATGTAAACATGCGCTAGATGGATGTGTATTAAGACACCGTGTCAAGTAAAAAAAAATTAAACTTTCGCATGCATCGCCGCTCATCAATGTCAGTTCCAAAACAGTGGACCAATCAGAAGACCCCGGAGGCGGGGTAAGCGTTGCAAGCTTTTGTTTTCAGTAGCAAGTTAGCATGGCAACTGTTTTAGTTTTTAGATGCAAAGTGTGAACAGCCCCTTATAGAGTGCATTAAGGTTAAAGCAGAAATTTGACTGCTATAAAATATTATTTTACTTCTATAATTATGAATTATGGTGTATTGACCAAGGTGGTAATGACGGTGGTAATTTTGCCTCCAATTGCAGGAGGATGAAAACCAAGTTAATCTGGAGTAATGTCACATTAACAGTGTCCCATGATGGATAGAGGACGTTCGGTCCTGTCATTACCCAAAGGACACCTTGAATCATTCAGCTGTACCTGGTACAAATGGACTTCCTTCTGAGACTTGTTAGAGACATATTAACACATGAACGACATACCTAGTTATTAAAAATGTATGCAAAACTTTTAGTAATTCACATCACCTGCAGCAATGGGATTAGACAAGGTTAGAATCCTTTCCTGTCCACTCAAGTGACTCGCGGTACAGACTCATTGATTGTTTTATTTACGAGGTTAAGGCTCAGTGTTTCTCTGTAATCGGATGTGACAGTAAAGGAAGTGTGCGGTTACTTTCGGCCGCCACGCATTTCATGCCTCAACAAACCCCTTAAAGAGAAAGAGAAATATAAGCTCTCCTCCAAAGCTGCATGAGTTCCCTACATACAATTTAAGGGATCAGAAGTGCACTTCCAATGACGGCTGCTCTAGAAAGTCGACATTATGCTTCAGTTTCACATGTTTAATCTTTATGATGAAACAGTCCCCGAATGCATCACATTAAGTGTATTATAAAAATTCATGGCAGATGATCCACAAGAAATCAAGAGATGTGGTTTCATTCAACACTAATTTTAAGTATCAATTTAAAAAAAAATCTATTTTAGAAAATGATCTAGTAAAATAGAGTGTTTTACCCACCCTTGTGAAAAGCAAGTACACTCTAGAGTACTTATTTTAAAATTATTAAAAGTAATGTTTTCAGTCACTTAATTGCATGTTATTTAAAATTAAATGAAAATTCATTAGTTTAAATTTATATAAAATGCAATTAGTTAAGTTAACTTAAGAGTGTTTTTGACCCACATTAGTAGTACATATTTATAGGTAATTTCATAATTACTTCCATTGTCTTTGAACTATGGTTGAAGTGTACTGCCAAATGTACTGACAAGCATTTACGGTAAACTAAAATATACTGTCATTTCTATTGAAACTTGTATTTAAATATATTTTGAAATGATGAATTTGCAGTTTAGTATATATATATATATATATATATATATATATATGCAATATTGAATAACACACTACAGTTTATAATCAAGTACTTTACATGATGTTTAGTTAGTCAACACATTAAAATAACACTTATAATCACAATAAAAGATTATTAAAACAATGATTTATAATGTACTTCAAAGTAAAACTTTAAATTTAACAATAAATCAAAGTGCAATTTTTAAGTATTTTGAAAACAAAATCATAAAAGTGAACTGTCTTTAAGTACACTTAAGTGGCCTTTTGTTTCATTAATATTATCTGCAAATACAGTTTTCTTTTTAAATATATACTTTTAAGATTTGAGGCACACTAAAAGTGCGCATTCGGTGCAATTATTATGCGATTATTCACATGGGCAGTGTTTGTGAGTAAGCTATTATGTACTGATTGCATTCATTAAAGAATCATGTTAGCTTAGCAACATGCTAATGTCAATCTGTACTGAATTGAACTCTGTTAGCAGGTGTTAGTCAAGTCTCTGTTGCAATAGCAGTGCTATTTTTATTACGTGTGGAGTTGCTGACAGCTCACTAGCTTTAGGAACAGAGCTAAACAACCTCATAAGTAACTGATTTGGGACACTCTATAGGCAGCAACACGAATAGTGCTTCAGTCAAGTCGCAGTTGATGTCAAGCTAATGCTACAATAAGCATAATAATACATAGCACACAGAATATTGGGTAAATCAGTCCTGAACTCTTTCATTTATATGTTTTCAGTATTTAATTAATATTTATTTATTTAAGTTTATTTATTCACGGATTATATTTAAACTGCAAGCTCTGTAAAGGGTTCTGCCGTAGAGGTCAGCTACAGCAAGGTTTCTGATGAGGGAGCATAATTAATTTGACTCCTTTTTTTATTTATATAAAGAATTTAAATTATATATGAAATAAAATCTTCCGTGCTTCCTAGTGAGCATTAAATACATCAGAGGCACAGAAAGCTTGTTTAACCGCAGGTTATGTAGACACTCTCTCCTCTTGTGTCTTGTGTTTGCGATACAGACATCCATTCTTCATTCAGACAGTTGCTCGGAGCAATCTGAGGTTAAATGCCTCGCTTGATGGCACAATTTTTGATATGTCAGTGCCAAGACTTCAGCAATTCTTTGCTTTTTGCGTTGGTGGCCCAGATCTTCAACCATCATGCTATCACCGCACAGTGCACCATCAGTGATGCTGTTACTACTGCTAAAACACATCTACATAATGCTATTTCATCATTTTCCTTCTGATAAATTGACAATGCCTTACTTTGGGTCACAAAAACTTCAACCAACAACTGATAAATAATGCATCGCTATAATAAATGATTCAAAAGGCAGCACTTTGCTGTAGATTTAGTCCTTTAGATGTTGCCAGTAGCTTAAATTGTTTATAAAAATACACAATCATGGTGTTTTTGAGGATGCGAAAACACGCAACTGATGTGTGATGTGACGCAATATAATTGTGATATTTGTTTAGTGAGCAGTTAAAGTAGCAGGATTTTTGACCAATGAGATTACAGTATGGGCAGGGCTATTAAAATGAGATTGAAGTCAGATGTTTTTGTAGCATTAGGCATTTAATAAGCATTAGAGTGATAGATATGATGAATCACATTACTGAAGGTTTTTGACGCTTATCGCGTGTCACTTTTATGAAAAATTCTGTTTTTTTCCCCCCACTTTTGTTGTTTTCCACTTTATCGTGTCACGTCTGGTTAGGGCACAGCAATATACTAAAGTTATTTTTTTTTTCTGTGTTAAAATACAGTGATAAAATCATATTTTTAATCATAAACCCCATTTTAATCAATATCAAAAACATTTTTAAAACATTCTAAGCAGAAAAATTGCATACAATATAATAGTAAGATTTGTTTTCAGAGAATTTATCTGAAATGTGCGTATTTTGCTTACTTTTCAAGTGTTTAAAAAAAAAAAAAATTATAATCACTATTTACTTTTATAATAATAATATTAAGAAATATTTTTGGATTGGTCGAGTTTTGTGGTTTCATATAGAAGCTTGTTTCTGCCACGAGATTAAAAAAAATGTAATTGCACGTTTTTATCTGTGCAATTCTGAGAAAAAAAATGTGATATAAATTCAAAATTCTGACTTTTTTCTCCAAATTCTTAGTTCACATCTCAGAATTCAGTTTTTTTTTTTTGCCACTGAATAAAAAATAAAAAATAAAACAATTGCGACGTTGTATGTCATAATTCTTAGGGTTTTTTTTCTTGCAATTCTGAATTTATATCTCAAAATTTCATCTTTTCTTCTCACAATTGTGATTTTATACCTTGAAATTGGGAATTAACATTTAAATTCTGACTTTTATCTTACAACTGAGACATTCTCGCGCAATTGTCTTTTTTCTTGAATAGCTGACGTCATATCTCGCAGTTCTGACTTTTTTCTTGAGTTTCTAACATTATATCTTGCAATTTTGACTATATATCTCAATTTTGACTTTCTCTCGCAATTCTGTCTTTTTTCTTCAATTTGTGACATTATATCTCGCAGTTCTGCCTTTTTTCTCACAATTTTGACTTTATGTCTCAGAATTTTGGCTTTTTTTTTCTTGCTTTGCTGAAGATTTATTAAAATTGCGAGATATAAAGTCAGAATTGCAAGAAGAAAAAAAACAAACTGAATTTTGAGATACAAAGTTGAAATTACCATTTTTTTTATCCCATGAAGGAAACAAGCATCCATAGTTTATCTTGTTTATATTCACTAATATAAAATGCACAAGCCATACAATGATCATTCAATAGAAGAATGTAATGATAAATATTGCATGTGTTTGCTGTGGCTGCATGCATTTTTGCATGTGTTTATGTGTGAGAGTGTTTGCCAGTGTGTGTGTGTGTGTGTGAGAGAGATCTTCTCTCGGGGCGCAGTGGATATCCTGACATCCTGCTGTTATCTCTATCCCCCCCCCTCTCTCTCTCATTCACGCTCTGAATGGGCTCACGACCGGGTTCCTGACCGCCGTTGCCACAGCGACCGTGTCAGACACATGCTACTTTCTCAATAATTACTCAACAAGGGAGAGGAGGTGAGTGGAGGGGTGGAGAGCTGGAGAAAGGAGGGAAAAAAGGCAGAGGGGAGGATGAGAGGCAAGGCACTGCGGGCCATGAACCATTTGCACAGAATGGATGATTAAAAGAGAGATATGAATGGAAAGAAGAGAGATGATGGGAGGAGAGGAAATGGAAATGACCCTGTGCATGTCTCGATATATAAATGTGTCTATGTATCATGTTAAATCATATTACGTACACTGTGCACAGGTGGAGGAGCAGTGCATGTATTTTATTTTATTTTATTTTATTTATTTATTTTGTGCATGCATAATCTCATCAGAAACATGTTTATGATCTTATGCCAAGATCGTTATGGAGCACCAAGCCTTAAAAAATAAATGATACATATTTTCCTTTTATATAAATAAATGACAGGATAAATATAAAACATAAAATGTATACAATTTTAATTAGTTATTTAGTTAATTTAAAATGAAAAATAAAACCTAATTAAAATACTCTATTTTTATGTTTAATAGACACATTTATTTTCATTCGTATTTACATTTTATATTTTATTTATTTTATTTTATCTTATTAAATTAATATTAATTAATTAATTTAAAGTAAAATACTTTATTTCTGTGTTTAATATTCACATGTATTTTCATATTTCATTTTTATTTATTAGGGTTTGTTAATTATTTAAATGTTTTATAATTCATACATTTAAATGTAATTTATTTCTTCATTGTATGATAATATATAATGATATTAATATATGACAATGGGAAGTGACTTTCACATTCAGGCATAGCTTTTAAGGCCGGATTAAAGCATTTGGATCATAAAGTACAAAAAACTGGTTGTGTGTTTACTTATAATTCATATTTACATGCAATACCCAAGCATGCATATTAGCAGATGTGGTCAGGACAGCAAGTCTGATTATGTATTTCAGTGAAGCAAAATGCCGCAGGTCAATGTATAGATTTAAAGAGGAAACCCAGTGTCAGAAAAAACAATAAAAGCATGAGGGGAATTCTATATGCAAACATGACATGTTCAAAAATACAACAGCATTATTATAAGAAATATAAAGGAAGCTGTTTGAACTGGCGCTGAAGAGTAAACTGCTGTTGAAACAGCATCAGTACATCCAAAATCAATGTCAAATGTATGTCAAAATAAGTACAATGAAGCTAAAACGAGAGACAATGTAAAAATACGTGCATAAGTGCAAAAATTACATGAAGTGTTGCAGTGACTGTTTTTCAAAGAGATTTTAAGATGGTGGATAAATTTGGAACGTTTGATATTATAAATATTATCTGGAACAGGAAAAACTTTGATGTTGACTTGACAAAGCCTCGTGAAAAGGCTTTTAAAGCATGAAGTCTGATGGCTTTTTTAGGCATATAGTTAGCATTAAGGGTTCAGATATATAAAAATGAAGACCTCCTCAGACCCCTTCGGACCTCATCACACCTTATCAAACCCATTAGATCTCATCTGACCACATCTGAGTCAGACAGACAGACAGAATAGTGACATTCGTTAAAAGTTAAAAATGATGATAAAAACAGTTCCATGTTATTTCCTTTTTAAACCTGCAAATTTTCAAAACAGGAAAATCATGGTACAAAAAAACACTTCCTTGCAGTCTTTTTAGGCAAGAAAGAAAATTATAAGAAGGCTATTTATTTTCATTTTGACTTTTACTATTAAATTTACTAATTACACTTGTTTTTCATTTAAATTCCATTTACTCTAAAAAAATCTGAAAAATAAAATCTAAAAACTTTCTATGGACTATTTTGTTACTGAAAGCTTATGCCAAAAAGATACAATATAAGCAATTGCTGGTCCCGTAACACATTTTTTTATGTTTTGTGATAGATTTACATTATTACGTTAAGTTTAAAAAAAAATGCATTTAATGCACTAATCATTTATTTTAGCCAAAAGCAATGGTTTGAAGTTAAAAACGTCTAATGATGGATTTGTTTCTTGCAAACATGCAGCTTTTCACTTCACAAGACATTAATTGATGGACTAGAGTTGTGTGGATTACTTGTGGATTATTGTGATGTTTTTATCAGCTGTTTGGACTCTCATTCTGACGGCACCCATTCACTGCAGAGGATCCATTGGTGAGCAAGTGATACCGCAAAATTTCTCAGATGAAGAAACAAACTCCTCTACATCTTAGATGGCCTGAGGTTGAGTAAATGTTCAGTGCATTTACATTTTTGTCAACTATTTCTTTAAAGGATGTTAGCAGATTAATTAACTATAGCGAAAGTGTGTAAGTGTGTTTATTTTCTCCACAGGACCAAAAGTGCACATATGTGACAACCACAATGTAGTGATATATAAACAGACATTGCAAGACATAGGTATTGTGGTTTTTATTTTTTTTTGGAATATGTTCAGTATTGTGTGTGTGTGTGTGTGTGTGTGTGTGTGTGTGTGTGTGTGTGCAAGTATGTGTGTGATCTGAGCTTTTTGGTGAGCACCAAGGTCAAAGCAGTGAGGTGCATAAATGCATTGTGGGATGCTGGGAGATTGTGTTCCCGCTGAGTAGAGATAAATCATGTCAGTTCCACACACACACACACACACACACTCTCTCTCTCTCTCTCTCTCTCTCTCTTTCTCTTAAAAGCAGCGGGAGCACATGTGCCTCCCCACAATCCTTCCTTCCTATAGTCTCTCTTCATCTTCTTCCACTGTGTGTGTGTCTTTCACAGCTGCAGGTGCCTCGGTAATCAGTTAACTGTCATGCACACACACACACACACACGTGCAGAGAGACACAGAAACAGACACAGATTAGGCTGCAGGTAACGTTTATACCACACACATAAAAGCATCCTCCTCTCCTCACCATTAGCACTGTGGTGTGTCATTTGATCGCACATTAGACACACACACGCATACTAACTCAAGGATGCCCTGCAGGTGTGTGTGTGTGTGTGTGTGTGTGTGTGTGTGTGTGTGTGTGTGTGTGTGTTTGTGTGTGTGTGTGTGTGTGTTTGTGTGCCCAGAATCAGTTGGAAATGGAGTCTTATATGTGCCAGGTTTTAAACACTTCCTTGTCTTGTCTTCCTGAGAGAGAGAGAGACTATGGTACAATCTTAAGGGAATACCGACTTGCATCATCATTTTTACATTTGCATAAATAACTCTGCATTATTTACTGTATATAGTGAGCTTGTTTTTTTCATATGGGATTCTGTTGTTTAATCCATGAATCGAAGTCTTTGAATGTTGTCTTTGTTAGAAATATTATTCTGACGTAAGGTATGTAATATTTATTTTAAACGCAGACAAGAGTTTTGAGCATATACTGGATGTTTTTTGCATTTATTTTGGTAGCAAATCTTGTAAGCATTCTGGTGGGCTGTTGCTTATATTTATTATGTTTGTATGTGTTTATGTTATATATGAAGAACAGGTTATATATATTTTAAGTTATATTTTATATGTATGTTATATTATGTATATATCAGATTGTCTCTTTTAAATCATCATTGCATTAAATTTTATATATATATATATATATATATATATATATATATATTAGTGCTGTCAACGATTAATCGCATACAAAATAAAAGTTTTTGTTTGCATAATATATGTGTGTGTTCTGTGTATATTTATTATCTATATATAAATACACACACATACAATATATATTTTGAAAATATTTACATGTATTTACGTCTATATTTATATTCATATAATTTACATTATAAATAAATATATTTAATATACAAGCATAACATATTTTTCTGAAATATATACATGCATGTGTGTGTATTTATATATGCATAATAAATATGCACAGCACACATACGTGTATTATGTAAAAACCTTTATTTTGGATGCAAATTATTCTAAATTATTAGTCAAAATTATTCAAATTATATAATTTTAATTGTACCATTTAATTATTTAAATTATTTCATGAAATTATATTATATAATTAAATTATATGTTTTAAAAGTATTTAAATTTAATTTAATTATTTTAATTTAATAATTGGTTTATTTCATATTTGAATTAAATGGTTTATTTTAAGTATTTAAATTATTATTTAATTTAAATGTGTTTATATATATATATACATATATATATATATATATATATATATATATAATACACATATAATATTTTATAGTTTATTATACTATATTATATTATAATATTTTTAAATTAAGGCTATGAATTGATTAAGAAACATATTAAAAATGATTTATTAAATTATATATATATATATACATATATATATAAAAGTCTTCAGTCTTTATCAGTCATTAATAGGGATTAATCATATGAGGTGATATTAACCACGCCTCCGAAAGTGAAAAACGCTGGTGCTGCACGCATTTATTTTCAAAAAAGGTTTTTAATTTTAATTTTTTTTTATTTTTATTAAACACTATAGTGAATAAAATTAATCGGCAAAAGGTTTTTTATTTTTTATTTTAGAAAAATATAGCAGCCTATAGCTTAAAAACGCAGAGATGTTTGTGTTTGTGACTGTACAACATTTACAGTACATACAGCATTCCTTCGAGAACACACACACACACACACACAGACACAGACAGAGAGAGACAGTGCGCTATCTATCCATCTCGGTGTGACATGACCCCCGTCAGGAGGAGGTCCCTCACCCCTGGCTGTGGCTCTGCCCCGGGGGCGGATCAGCGGAGCAGGTGCTGCTGAGTCTCTAGCGCCGCCTTCACTCACTCCACTGCGGCTCACTCAGCGCTCTCGACCGCTGTGCTGCCGCCGGAGCACCGCCATGGATTTACTCCAGCTCTAAATGCGTGGGAAATACGCTTTTCTTCAGTTTTAAGGTGAGTTCTGTGATAAAGAGGCTCGGGTTGAAGTGTTTTTTCGCGTTTGTTAAGGGCTCCATCGCTCGCCGAAGAACTGCGTGATGAGGGGCGCTTTGTTTTCATTCATAGTCGTTCGTGGTCCATCCTGCAAGTGTACAATTAGCTGTTTTTTGTTTACTTAGTTTAAATATATTACAGTCGCTCCGTTTGAGCCTGGAATACTATCGTCTTCCGTGACAGATATTGATTTTATTGGCTTTGTTATTAGAAATGATACGCTTGGTGTGACCTTTGGGACTCATTCATATTCAAAACTGTTTAACAATAGTCTCCGAGTAAAATGTTGGGTTTTTTAGGCTGGGAGTAAGTGTTCAGAGAGTCGTGCTGAGTTAGATGACCTTCTGCTATTCTGTCACCTCAAGGTTAATTTTCCATCCATCTCAGACCTCCCTTCTGGATCTTGTGTAAATTAGGTTATTAACACAGTATTTGATGTGAATTTGTCTAGAAAAACGTCTTATGATTAAGCCTGAGCTCATGAAACGCTGAGAGAACTTACAGTGAAGTATCACTCAAATATTGGTTACATTTATTAATGTTATAGATTTTAGTGTACAATATGAAAACTAGGTCAATATATATTGGCTAGACTGATTATTTGGCCAATTTTTGGTCAATTTGAGATGTAAAGACATCCTTGTCAATGAATAATAAGCATTTTATGAATTTTGGTGAAGTATTTTGTGTACATCTGACTTGCCGTCCAAAATATCAGTATTGGCCAAAATGGCAAAACCCATCATGTTAAACCATAGAAACTGTTGGTTTGGTCACATCCTGTCTGTTTTACACATGTGAAGTTTTGTTTTTGAAGTCTCTTGTTTCCTCTTCTGGTTTTTGTGTGGTCAAGTAAATGTCAGTGTACTGTGGAAAGTCATATTTACCCAGAAGCCTGTCTAGATATATGTACAGTGTATACTGGCAGAATGTGAGTTTGCGTTATCCAGTCACACTGACTTCCAGAGATCATTTTTAAATAACTAACGGCTGAGGTTTTATTTGATTAAGTGCGAAACTGAAATGCGAGTTGTAGTTTGTGTTAAACTGGAAAGACTGGATGAGTTGGATGTTATGAGAAGGAGTAGTTCAATGAGAAGTTACTGTAATTACATGCTCAAAAAGTCAAAGATTAAGGCGTCATTAAGTCGGTAACAATTGCAATTGAAGATCATCAACAACAGACAGCAAATCGAATGGAAAAAACTACTAATGTCACCGCTTGAAAATATACAAATGAAAAAGCGCAATGTAAGTATGTTTTTACAATAAATATGATCTGGTACTGTGGTCCAGTGCTACTCTAATGGTTTGATGTGAGTGTATCTTGGGTGGGGATGGAGGTGGGGGGTTGCAGACGCTGTATAAAGAAACTCTTCATTGACCATCTGACTCCATTAGACTCTTATTTGCTTATGACCAGCTTGATAATGGATATTTAAATTCTTGAATGCTGATTTGACCAGCCAGTCTTTTGTTCTTTGACCTCTTTAAGCCTTTGAGTGTTGTAGGTTAATAAAGGTGTTTTATGTATAAAGCATGAATTTTATTTATTTATTTTTTTTAAGTCATGGTTGGGTATATAAACAGGTGTAAAATATGTGCATAAAAAAAAATAATAATATAAAAAAAATAATATATATATATATATATATATTATTATTTACATTTACACATTTATCAGTAATTTTTATCCAAAGTATCTTACAACACAGGAACATAAACAATTTGGAATTCTTTTTGTGTATAATTTTTGTTTTGGAAAATAATTAGAATATTTTTATTTACGAATTGTTTAAAAATTTATAAAGGCATTTTATGTATAAAGCATGGCTTTCTTGATTATATTATATTATGTTATATTTACATTTATGCATTTAGCAATTGTTTTTATCTGAAGTGACTTGCAGTTGAACAACATAATTTGTTGTTTTGTGTGGTTAATTTTTTAATTACGTTTAAAGAATGTTGTTATTAAATGTAAAATACATTTTAATGTTATTCATGTTACACTTAAAATCTGCACTTTATTGTGCGATTCAAGGCTGGAGTAGTCTTTTTTTTTTTCTTTTTTTTTTTTGATAATCTCTGGTTTTGAGATTGATTAACAGGGTGTTGAGGATGGACTATAAAATGAAAACCCTTGTACCAGAGTGTGTGTGTGTGTGTAGTCAGCAGTGTTAAACCCTCAGAGACAGACTGTATTGGGATTAGCTCAGATTTCTGCTGCTTATTTAACTGATGTTGGTCAGCTGCTATATGTATTTACACACACACATCGGCTGTTTGCACTACAGTGGTCTTCGTTTTAGACATGTCTGTTGGGCTGAAGTGACAAAAGAAAGTTATTATTTTTGTAGAGGTGGCCCCGAATAGTCGAAGATTCGATGCATCGATAGGAGGAGCCCGATTCGACTCCCAATCTCACAGTCGAATATTCGCGGGGTGTTATGAACATGTCATTTTAGCTATATGGGGGTGCTCAGAGTCTGATTTCACACAGAACTACCAGTTTTCTCCCAATACGTTAATATACAGCCTATTAAGATAATGTTATAAATAAGAATCTGAAAAGAAAGAAGCTTTTAATAAATATTTTTAACGTGCGTGAATAAATCCAACCACCCCTATAGATTATAAATTTCATTTAATCCAACATCTTGGCGGCAAGGATTTAAATCTATAACAAGACAGAGTGAAAGAATGGATTTTTTTCGATCAGGCAGGGTATAAGTGATTTCAAAATATTTCAGCCGGTTTGTATATATCCTGTATATATTATTTATCTCGTATAAGATGCATTTTAGTTACGCTGCAGTAAAGCGCTTTGTAGTAGCTTACAACGGTGATTATCGCTTCAGTGCGCAGCACGAGCAGTGCAAACAACAATGCAGAATATTAATAACTATGACTGGGACTGTCATATATATAACATTATAATGAAAACACTATTATAATAAAACGCTGTGAATTTTTAGATTTTAGTTGCGTGTTTCTGCGTGTTATTGCGTGAAGAACGCGTCCACAAAATGAGTTCATTCAGAGCCGCGCACACACATTCATGCATTCGGGGTATTTTGTGCAGATAGCCTATAAGTCGTAATATTGACGTTATATTGTATAAATAACGAACTGTGTTCTATATGATATAAATGATGAGTTAAATCCCATTGATTAAAAACCGGCTATCAAATGCTTCACTCTGCTGGTCATCTACAGCGCGCGCAGCTCAAATGCAGAACATTAATAACTAACTGTCATATTGGCTACATAACTTTATAACGAGAGCGCTGTTGTAAAAAATGTTGTGAATTCTTAGGGTTTCGCTGACGTTTAATGTTAGCTATCTTTTAATCAAAACATAAAACATTTATTTTTGTATCTGCGAGGTGTCCGTTACACATTTTCCCTGTGTGTTAACGTCAATAATTATGACTGTCCAATGTATGACTTGACTCTTGGTAATGTATTTTGACCCCGCCCCCAAACATATGATTCGACTATCAGTCGACTATCAGCAAGATTTGAAAATTCCGATTCGACTATAAAAATCCTTTGAAAAAGATTTTTGGCACTTTAAAACGGAGGGGAAAAAAATAGGCTTATGTCTAACTTATTAAAGTTGGGAACAGAACATTAATGTGGTCTTAGAAGAGCCACATGTAATAAGATGCCAAGAGAAAAGAGGGGAAGAGAGTGATCAAAAGACAAGAAAAGCCCCATCTTTTTATCCTATTTTTGGCATCAGAAACGCTCTCTAGATATTCAAAATGACCAATCAGCACTGCATACATAGTGACAGTGGGAATATTCCCAAAGCATAAACACTTACCCAGCATACTTTGATGCGTGTCAGCAGTTTTGGGGGCTTAAGAGATGCCATGTGTCCCTTAGAGGGGACAGCGTGGGGATGTAATAAAAGCGTTCACTTTTTTGTTAGACTTTTCCTGCTGCTCAAACACAGACAAAGCTGTGGGATCAACTGATAAGAGTATTTATGTTGTAATTGTTTACACAGTATCAGTGAACTGCTTCCTTACAACTGCTTCCTTACCTGCCAGATGAAGCTCCAGTAAGTGTGAACTTGGTGCCTTTTGTGCAGTTTAACAATATAACTGCTTCATTCTGTTGAAGTTACAAATTCTGTCGCTATTCTGTTGTGATTTCTAAAACTTTCATCATGCACACACACAAGTCTCTAGTGGAGCAACTGTTTATCAGTGATGAAGATGCTTGTGATCGCTTGATACTATTTGTTTTATTATTTGTTATTTATTAATTTTATTTGTTTATATATTCATTTATAAATAACAAAATAATTTTTTTTTAAAAGTAATATTAAGAAATTTGGTCTAATGTTGTTGTAGAGAGGACCGCTCAAGACCCTCTTGATCAAGGTATAGCTAAATTTGACGTTTTTGTGGCAAAGCAAGGTTAGTTTAGGTAGCAGATTGTCATTTGGTGGGACATCCAAAAGCTTCATGTCATTTATAATATAATTAATTTACGATATTTGTAAATAAAATACTTTCTGCTTTAAAAAAAATATAGGCCTATTTAATTTTTCAATTTTTACATTGTATTTTTGTTTGAGACTGCCTACACAGCAGCAAAAATAACTTCATGCATGCAATATTATGTCCATAAAGTGTGGGCAAACCCATTTTATTTGTTAATTAAAGAGAAATATATATATATATATATATATATATATATATATATATATATATATATATATATATATATATATATATATATATATATATATTTGTTGATGATTATTGAGAGCTGTTACATAAATCTATGCTAGGAAAGTCATCGACATGCTGAACATACCATGCCAAACCCAATAATTACACAGAAGCCACTGATTTTGATTTTTTGGAACTTGTTGCATTAATGCGTTAACCATGAAACTTTATTGCCAATGCAAACCCTTTTTTTATCATATCAGTGAAGGTTTTTGATGAATATTGTATATATTATCTTCTGAACCATTTATGAAGAAGAGTAGCTACTATGTATGTCTTTGTGGGGGAACTAGAGTTATGTACTGTAGATTTGAAGGGTTGTTGGTGATCTGCATCTTTTATAGTTTAATGTGGTAACTTTGAGGTATCTTGCATGTCTGATGTGGTTCTGTGAGTAGAAATGTTGAGTAAAACCTGCTGAAGATTACTCATGTTTGCTTTTGCTTTTGCTTTTAAAACAAGGCTAAAGGGTACTACAGACTTTAATGCTTCATTTATGTTCAGAACACTTACAAAATGACTAACAAGAAAGTACACATGTAATGTAAGCAGTAATTGCCAGAACAGGAGGCTGAGGATATGGGTCATGTGCTAAGGTTAGGCCACAAGAGCCTTGATTATCAAGACCTGCAAATGCTACAACAGTTGTCTGTATATATAGCTATGCTCAGGTGTCTAAAGATTAATCATCTTGTGTCTTCAGATCAGTCAACTGCAGTGCTGATGGACCGGTGCATAATGAGAAAAAAAGGAATGTTAAGTATGCCAGTAGGAAATCTGTGGTTTTGTTTGTTATGCATTATCCTTAAAATATCTTGGGTGTGAGCCTAAGAGGTTTAAGAGGTGAAACCTGAAGAGGTGTGTCTCAAAGTTCTAGGTTAAATGCTTGACTTGGAAGACATCTGAAATGTACAGTGTTGAGGGTACTCCAGGATCAGTGTTGGGAAACACCAAGCTAGGAGACTAAAAGTAGCGGATCCCTAGGGTGTACGCTGTGTTAAATGATTGACATTACTTCCAGGAGCCTCCAAAACCTCAGGCTACACTGCTCGGGACTACCAAAAGAAGCTGAACATCAGGGCACTCAGTGAACAGAGTGTGAGCAGACCACAAGTGCCCCCGGGACGCTCCAGGGCTGCTAGGGCCTATGGGCTCCTTTGTACATACAACAAATGTGGGACATGTGGGCATGTATAGTGACAAAGGCCCCTCAGAGAGTACAGTCTGATCTGGACACCAGGGTCCCCAAGTAGAGTACAAGCTTAACCCCAGGTCACTTCTATAGACATCTGCCCAGGAACCTCTTGGGATAGTCAGAAATGGTGTCTTAAATTTTATTGACTTTAGAGATTTGGACATAAACATAAATGTTAGTGGACAAATGACTAGAGTGTGGGTTGTTGGCTAGGTTGGCAAAAAATACCTTCATGTACTTATAAAGGAGCCTAGCCTGATGCTTCAGAGCTGGGAGAGCTGGTTGTGTAGCGCAACGTCGAAGGTTTTTTCACACCTAGAGGGGACGACACTGAGACCGTCACCTGAGATAAAGATTGTGACCATGGGAATGCTCATGAGTGGGAAGAAGAGTAACCTAGTTGTGACTCCAAGGTTATTATCAGAGAGGTTTATCACACATATTCAGACAAAATTATAAGACCTAGGCCTAAATACGAATGAGAAATGAGCTGTCACGTGCAGTTGTAGTAGTAGTGATTAGAGAAGCCACAAAACTGCATTAAGCACTCTCAAAAATAATGTAAAATTTCGCAGCGATGTTGTAGAAGAACTATTTAACATCTATGAAAACTTTCCATTGCAAAAAAGGCCCTTTAGATTATTAAAATGTTCTTCACACTAAGAAAATAAATAGTTCTTTTAGGAATTGTTCACTTAAAAGTGCAATAGGTGATTGTCTTCAGAAACATTTTTTGTTATGCTGGTTGAAAGTCTCTTCACCTCCCGATAGCAATCATTAAGTTAAGTGGTCTAAAAGTATTTATCTGTATTTATATATTCTGTGGAAGGCTTAGGACCAAGAAATGTTTGTCCAATCAAAACGCTCGGTCCGAGCGTTTTTATTGGCTTTCCTACCTGCCTGTCAACGGATGCATTAGCATAGAACTTCTGCGCACTCGGTTCATGGAGACAGGATACGTCATCAGCGCGATCACTCACGCTGTGCAGACAGAGCCGATTTTCTGATCTTCTTCCTTGGTATCGTAGTACTTTTACTAACTGTACTATAAAGTTTTCTCACCGGTGAATGACACATGATGTAGCCCAGCAGTTCCCAATTCCAGTCCTTGCGCCCCCGTCTCTGCATATTTGGCATGTCTTGCTTAGTTAACACACACCTGAATCAGATAACCAGCTCGTTAGAAGAGAGCTACATGCATGAACTGTGTTCCGATTGACTGAGCAGGGGAAATCCGTTGATGTTTACTTCACTTCAGAACATTCATTCATGGATTTGTGCTGCACAGCGTCTTCACACACAGACGAATCTTACTAGAGAAGTGTAAAGTGTGACATAATATACCTCTGTAAATAAATACTATTTCTATTTACGTCTCGCACACTTTAATGCCCTTTGTAAGGAACATATACGCTCACTTTGAATTGGGAACCGCTGATGTAGCCTATTTTAGTACTGTTGTCTCTGGTATTCTAGTCTGTGAGCGTGGCTTTAGACGGCGATTGCAGGGAGGGTGGGACGTTTGCTTTCAGTGCTATCAGGCTAAAGTTATCATTTTCCAAGATCTCCTACTGCACCTTTAAAGGTTCTTTGGGGAGCCAAAAATGATTGTTCTATAGCAGTTGTTCTCAATTTCAGTCCTCCCGTACCACCGCTCTGCACATTTTGTATGTATCTCTTATCACCTCAGACGTTTGTTCTATTCAACTGCAAGTGCCCTGCGAAGTGGACATCTCAGGATATTCTGCCATGATTCCAGTTAGAAGGGCGTGTATATGTTCCATTCAAAGTGCATTAAAGTGTGCAAGACGTGAATTTAAATTGTATTTATTTACAGAGGTATATTACTTCGTGCTTCTCTAGTAAGTTTCGTCTGTGTGTGAAGATGCTGCAGGCTGTGGCGTAGCACAAATCTGTGAATGAATGTTCTGAAATAAAGTAAACTTCAACGGATTTCTCGTGCTCAGGGAGTAGGGAGCAAGGAACACTGTGTAGGGACCATGTCAATAAAAACACAGTTCATGCATGGAGGTCTCTTCTAATGGTGTCATCAGGTGTGTTAAATAAGAGAGGCATGCAAAATATGCAGAGCGGTGGTACGCGAGGACTGGAATTGAGAACCACTGTTCTATCCACCTTTTCCCTGAACACGGAAGTCTCGCCCGACTGGAACGATGCTCTACATTTGCAGTCTCTGGTGTTTCTAGTCACATTAACACATTTTCAGAGCCGATAATATAACGTTAAACCTATGAAAATGATTTTTAAAAAGTACATGGCGCCATAGTTTCATCACAGTGTCACAGTGACTGTCTTTTTGCAGTAACTCACCTGTCAAAGTTTAATGAATGGATAGATGGCATGAAGTGGCCCGAGGTAAGTTGCATTGAAAACAGATGAGGGCACATATATATAGCTCCAGATCAGGGTGAAGTTCACAGGATTTTGCCCACAAAAAGATAAGAACACACATTATTTTAATGTTTCAGTTTAATTGAGTCAATCTTTTTTTACCCCTTTTATAACATGGATTTCTTTGGAGAAAGAAACAACGAAAAACAAACGAAAGTTAGAATTCATCATGGCGGCACTCATCGGTTACTCAGAAAAAAGGTGGATAGAACAATTTTGAAACCCTTATTTTTAGGAGAACATTTTGTGCAATGGAAAGGTTCCATGGATGTTAAAAGTTCTTTATTGAACCACTGATGCCAGTAAATAACTTATTTAAGAGAGTGATACAGAGTGATCTGGTCTAAATGAGGAAGTTTAAGGGACTTATTACCGAACCTTGTGGGACACCAGTGGTTTGGGGGTGGGGAGAACAGAGTGAGCCTTTCAAGGTAACCTGGAAAGACCTCTTATCCCAAGAAAATACAATTCTAAATGCACTCTGTCAGCTTTGAGATCAACAGGTTGTAGACACCAGTGTAAATTACTGTAGACAGATCCAGAAGAATCAATACAAAGTAAATCAAGGACATTCAAGCCTAACGTAAGGGCTTCAGTTATGGCAAGTGGAGGCGTTTTGGTATTTACACGTCAATGTAAGGTCTTCAACCTTCAAGCCCTTTGTAACCAGTAGCTTTGTTATCAACATTCTCTCTAGTTATCAATCTTTATTGTAGTCACAACCAATTAGTGTATTTCACTCTCGAAGTAACAGTACTATTCTAGTCCTCATCCATCTTTAATACTGTCAGTGAATCACGCGCACATACACACACTGGGGTTAATGAGCAGAAGGCAGGTGTGTGTGAGGTGCTTTATCTAGTCTTAATGAATGCCGAGGATAGCAGATCTCTGTAGTCGCCCATGCATCAATGCTTGTCTGTCATCATTATGGACATGTATGTGTGCGAGAGTGTTCATTTGTGGCCAACAAAGCACTTTGACACATCATCCATCACCCAGTCTTTTATCCCTGCTGTTTCTCCCATTGAATTTACATGAGCCGGTCATGTCGACAAGGGCTGGGTCAATTTGCATTGGCTGTACTGTCTAATGAACAAGCTTATTAGAGAGCCAGTGGGGAGCGGAGGACTGTGGGACTGTTTTTTGCTGACTCCAACCACAGCTAAAGCCTCTGGGAAAAACAGCACAGCAAGATTTCATCTTTGAGAGAGAGGAGATCTTCACATAGCAAGCCTTGGGTGCTTTTAGTGAGCCATTTTAAACATTTGGCCATTCATTCTGCATGGCCAGCTGGAGATCTGATGATTTTCAGATCTTTTTGTGTTTGTATATGTGACTATACTCAAAGGTGTGAGGTTAATAAGCCACAGACCTACAGCAAATCCTGCTTGATCAGGGATTAAAATGCTTCTTTTTCGCAGTAGTTTGAGGTGTAGGTGCATCTGTGAGTGCATAGATGTGTAATGATGTGGAATATTTCACTAAGCATGCCAGATGACTAATTAACTCCTTTAATAAGGTTGTAGTTCATGCTAAAAACTGCAACGAAGCAGCAATGTTTGTCAGAGCAATAATATAGTTTAGGGAGAGAATCTGGAATCTGTATGAGCCTGGAATCATTCCAAATTTTCTTCTATAAATACTTTGATAGTAATATATGAAAATAGAACATCATGATGACTTATGGTACGTTTATGTTGTTTTTGTTCTTTTCTACTTTTACTATGTTATTTTTGGAGCTTGACAGTCCTACAGAAATTCCCATTTACTCTAATGTAAAAGAGCAGCTTGGGCATTCTGCTAAATATCTAATTTCTTGTTCCATGGAATAATATATTTTTATGTATCATGTGAGTTTGGAACAACATTGATGGGTGATTAAATGATGACAGAATTGTTGTTTTTGGGTGAATGAGTCCTTCAAGGCATCCTAGAGAAATAAATGTTATCTCTGTCCCACTCCTTGACATAACAGCTTATAAATCGCTCTGCGGTGAGAGGGCTGTCTCTCTCAGAATGGCTGTGTGTTCCGGAAGATACCTGTGGCTTTTCTCATTTCCACAGCGAGCAGAGACCCTCTGTTATCTCTGATTGACACTATCCTGGAGGGAAAGTGTGAGCGGCAGAGATGAGAGGAAGGGGGTGGGAGCGTGTGTGAGTTCAGTAGTGGATTGATTGAGAATGTTTGTCAAGAGAAGGAGAGAATGAGGGAGATAAAGACGAGACCTGTTTGTAGCACGCAAATGAGTAAATGAGTTGAAGGGAGACGGCTGTTTTTCAAGAGCGCATGATATGATGATTTGATGGATAAGCCCTTAACAGGATTGGAGAGTGACTGATATGCGGTTTGCTTAATGGCAGGGAGAATAATGTTATAATGCTGCACTTGTTTATTATTCTACATGTGAGGATTATAGCTAACTGTTTTATGAAGCCTATTTGCATAGTGTATTAAAGATATTCTTAATTTAACTGAACTTTTTGTTTTGTTTTACTTTATTTAATTAAATTGTTTTGTTCACTACGATAGCTCTAAGAAGCCGTAAATGTTTTTGTTTATTGATTTTTACTTTTGAATTTATTTTATTTGTAATTTATTTTTTGTTTTGTTGTATTATACTTTTTGTTGAATTTTATTTTTCATTCATTACGGAAGCTCTAAGAGGCCGTACCTTTTCTTTTCTTTTACTTTTATTGTATTTATTTATTTTTATTTTGTTTATTTTTTAGTTCACTAAGAAAAAATCTCTAAAGAGGTTATTCATGTTGTTTTGCTGTATTTTACTTGTTTGTTTTATTTTTTTAATTCAATATGAAAGCTCTTTTTTGTATTTTACTTTTTATTTTGTTTTGTTTTTTATTTTCAGTTCACTACAAATGCTGTAAGGGCCATACATTTTTGTTTTGATTTGTGTTTTGTTTTGTTTAAATTTATTGTATTTTACTTATTTTTTAGTTCACCAACTAAGAGGCCACCAACTATTTTGTTGTTTTTTACTATTTTGTTTAATTTTTAGTTTAATATGAAAGCTCTAGAAGCTATACATGTTTTGTTTTGTTTTGTGTTTTATTATTTTACTTTTTATTTTGTTTTATTTAAAATCTCTGAAAAAACATACATTTTTTACTGTATTTTACTTACATTTTAGTTCACCACAAAAGTTCTTAGAAGCCATGTTTTTTTTGTACTTTACTTTCTTGTTTTCATTTTTTAGTTCACTACAAAAGCTCTAAGAGGCCATACATTTTGTTTTGTATTGTAACTTTTTATTTCACTACAGAAGCCAGAAGCTGTGCATTATTGATATCTTCTGTCACGTTTTGTTTTGTTTTGTTTCGTATTTGCTTTGCTTTGCCCAAAAGTCTCAAGATATTTTTGTTTGGTAGCTGATATATAAAGAGAACAAATTGCAAATCAAGTGTTAGATTGTGCCTGAATTATAACACTATTTAAGATTAATCAGATTAATCTGTTCCATTCAACCACAGGACATATTATGTTCTCTTACTCTGCATGTTTGGATGCGTAAGGCTCCATTAAGTCGTAATGAAGTTGTGGCTGATGGCAGAGGATGCTGCTGCCAGCTCTCCCAACTGCCCTAAGTTCATTATTAATTGTTTTGCTCGGTTCAGCAGAAGGGCAAGGGTGAGGCAGAGTTTATCACGATAAAGCAAGCTTTTGTTTGTTTCTGGTAGAAATGCTGGCAGTGAGTGATAGCTGGAGGTGTGAGAGAGACATACACAAAGGAAGGAAGTTGTTGAAAACTCACAGTTCAGATCTGGAACTTAACATGAGAAAAGTCTAACATGTCTGTTCTCCCCTCCAAACCTTTATTTAAAAAAACAACAACAACAACCATTGTTCTGTTAAGCCTTCATTTCCGAAGTACTGTAGCTTGTAGTTTTCTATCCAAATTCTGACCTTTTTTCCCAACACCTCTCATGTTACTGTCACTTTAAAATGAATCGCTTCTGTTTTAGTAATACACTTTGGATAAAATTTGGATAAATCTGCTAAATATAAAATGCAATGTAAATGTAAAACTATTTTCATACAGGGGGTCTGACCTTGTCATAGTTGTATTCTGGTTGCCAATCAGGTTTTTTAGGCAAACCAGTTAATGTTTCAGGTGCTAAATCATTGCAAGCAGCATGTGCAAATAAATGTGGTTATCAGTTTATGTAATTCATTATTAGTAAATGCACTCTTTATGCTTTAAGCCTGTAAATCAGACAAATGAAATAATAGTCAGAAAATCTTTTTTTTTTTTTATGTAACAGTTTATTGCAACTTTAGACAAAATAATAATAATAATAATAAAAAGGAAATTAAAAGTATGTTTTGAGTATGTTGAGTATCATATTTGATACATCAGGATTTTATGGCACATAAAGTCTGATACATTAAGAATATGGAGCTCAATTCGAGTCACAAACTGAGCAAAAATATGCAATTTGATGCAGTTGCTGATTTTTGTATGGTCAAAAAGTAGGATGAAAGTAGAAATCAAACAGTATAGAAGACTACTTGCATAAATTTCATATAGGCCTAAATATCAGTCTCCCAATAATATGTCTTAATAAGATGAGATTTAAATGCTTAAGCTCTGTAATATTTGTTGTGGGGGTAAAACATTTACTGTTTTGTTGTTTTTCATGTTGTTTTTTTACTGATTTTTCCTCTTTTGTTTTGCTAGCCTATTTGTTTTGCATTTTATTTTATACCGTGTATTGTATTTTTAATTTGTTTTGTGATTTTGCGCTTTTATCCATTTTTGTCTTGCTATTTGTTTTACGTTTTTTTTTCTGATTTGTTTTTCATCTCCTTCATCTTTGTATCAGAGCTTGTGCGAATCAAAGCATGTGGTTCTACTCACTTGGAGAGGAAATAAAAATAGTGTGAGCGATATGAATTGAACTCAATCTTAAATTGAGCCTCTGTGATAGTGAATTTAGTTTTGAACAGAAACTACATCTTTCTGTCTCTGCAGGTATGAGCCATGAGCCAAAATCTCCATCATTAGGCATGATTTCGGCAGCACCATGCAGCATGGCGACTGTAAGCCCCCTCACTCCCTCCCCCATCAGCGGAGCAGTGGTGGCCAACGGGAGCCCCGCGGCCCAGTCTGCACATTCGGGATTCGCCGCCGCTCTCCGCAAGCTCGCCAAACAGGCCGAGGAGCCACGAGGTGAGCGCCCTTTCTTTGCCCATCAGTCTTTATCACCTCACCCATAATGCCATGCTGAACATGCAATATGTTGCTGTAGTCAGCAGATCTTTACTAGTAGTACAACAACACTATTGCACTTATTTGTCCTGATTCACTTAGAGGCAATTTCTATATGTTCATGCACACACACAACTGAAGATCTTTCAGAGTCGGTAGCGTTTTTATATTATTTAGATAAGAATCTTGGCAGATATTAAGTAGATGATTTTTTTTTACTTTTTGTTTTCATTTATTTATTTATTTATTTTTTGTTTGTTTTATTTTTCAGATTTGCGTTCTGCTATTTGTTTTGTTTTTGTCTGATTTGCTTTGTGATTTATTTCATTTTCTTCTGGTTTTGTTTTGTTTGTTTTGCTTTTTGATTCTGCATTTTCATGTCTTTTTTTCTTTTTTCATTTGTTTTTGAATTTTTGTTCTGTTTTTATTCAGCTTTTTGTTTTGTATTTTATTTTAGTTTTTTTAATTGTTTTGTGTTTTTGCGTTTTCATTTATTTTTGCCGTTTAGTGATTTTTGCATTTTCATTTATTTTTGTTTTGAAATTATTTTGATTTGTTTAGTGATTTTTTTTTTTGTTTTCATTCATTTTTGTTGACTTTGTTCTACTATTTGTTTTTTTGTGTTTTTGTTCTGCTTTTTGTTTTGTATTTTGTATTTGTTTTTTGTTTTTTATTTTAGTTCATTTTTTTCTTCATTTGCATGTGTTTTTTTTTTTTTTTTTTTTTTTGGTTTAGTGTTTTTTTTGTTTGCATTTGCATTTTCATTTTTTTTTTTTTTTTTTCCTGATTTGTTTAGAATTTTTGCATTTTGATTTATTTGGCTTGTTTTGTTTTGCTCTGCACTTTTATGTTGTTGTTTTTTTTTGTATTTTTTTTTTTTCTGCTGTTTGTTTTTGTGTCGTTTTTTGTTTTGTTTTGTGATTTTTCATTTTCATTAGTTTTGCCCTTGTTTCTGTTTTGTTTTATGTTTGCTTTGTTAATTTGTTTAGTGGTTTGTGATATTTGCTTGGTCACTTATTATTTTTTTTCTATTATTTCTGTTGTGTTTTGCCACTGCCTACATGGTCACTGGTAGATTATGCATTGTAACGTCATTACCATTAGCGTAGTTGTAGTAAGTCTTTTAAAGCAGCATGTAAACAAGCCCGCCGCCATATGTACGCGTGTAATATGGACAGCCATTCTTTGCTCAGCGTGTGTATGAGTGTGGGTGGTGGTTTCTGTCAACAAATTGTGAATAGATTTGAATAATATTTGCATATGGGTTTGCAGCATTTCAGATGGCTGGCTCAACATTTAGCTGCCCATCTGTCTGTGTAATTGTAATAGTCAACGCCAAAAAAACCTGAACACACACACGCACACACACAAAACATTACATACAATATCAAGTTTTAGAAAGTGTTTTCTACTGTTGTCTTGGCATTTAAGATCTACAAAATTGTCTTCTGTCAGAAATGTTTCACTGTTTATTAAATGAAAACAACATCAGCTGAAAGACAAGACATTCAATGCATTATGTTTTGAAGAAAAACAGTGCAGTTTAACAAGCGTCTTCTTGAATGAGCTACATGGTTTGGCCGTATGTTTATCGACATGATGCATTGTGAGTGATCATTATATTCGTCTCTCCAAAGCTCTGAGACAGAGAGAAAAGGATTATATTGATTGGTTAAGAGCTTGTATGCCAGTAATTTCTATAGAGCTCCTCTAAGTGTCTTTTTACTGCTGTCTCTGTGAGTTTATCACGCTGTGCATACGGCTCTGCCTCTGCTTGTCACTTTATGCGCTCGTACACTCTTTGACTAGGGTAATTCAATGACAGTCAATGCTGTGTCTCAGATTGCTAAGCCTGTTTGCAAAAGCTGTCTTTTGTTTAAGGCTTTGGTGGCTTTAGGGGCTTTTCATATGTGTGTGTGTGTGTGTGTGTTGATGCTGGCTGTCCTATGTAACTGACATCGCCTCCAAACTCAAACATGCACACACAACTTTCTTTCCCTCACTTTCTTGTTTCCTCAGTGTTTGACAGATAGCATGACTGCAAACTAGTCAAATATCATCAAAGCTTTCATATACAGATACAGATATGGCAAATGTATAAAAGAGTAAAGTAAATTCATAGATTCGCATCTGCCTAAGATGCTGTAGGTGGTTGTTTGCTTGCTGTAGGGTTTTTAAGGTTTTCTGAGTCGTTTTAGCCCATTGTGAAAAAGACACACTTTAGCATACTTTGAAAGAGGACTTAGTACAGAAACAATATATTATTTGCTATTAATGTAACATATAATATAACAATATATTATATATACTGCATGTTATTTACAATTAAATTAAAATTTATTCTATTTAGATTTAAATGTATATTAAATGCAGTGCTTTTTTGACCCACTTAAATACATCTTTATATGAAATTTCACAATTCTCTTTGAAATATGCTTACTGCTGAATGAATGGACAGACAAGCATTTATGGTAAAATATACTTTAATATGCATGTCATGTATTTAAATATGTTTGCATTTCTGTTTTGTTTGTTATTTTTTGTGATTTATTTTTATTCGTTTCTCTTTTTTTGCATTTTCATGTATTTTTACTTTGTTCCTTTTTTGCCATTTATTTTATTTTGCATTTTGTTTTTTATTTTGCATTTTAATTTGCTTTTTTGTATTTTGTTTTGCATTTTGTTTGTTCTGATTTGTTTTGTACTGTAATTTATATCCCTTTTGTTTTTTCATTTATTTTTGCTTTATTCCTCTTTTTTTGATATTTGTTTTGCGTTTGGTATTATGTTTTTTCTGATTTGTTTAGTGATTTTTTTTTTCATTTGTTTTTGCTTAGTGTTTTTTGTATTTTGTCTTTGTTTCCTGATTTGTTTTGTGATTTGCATTTTCTGTCTTTTTTTTGAAAAATGGTTCAATTGTATTGACGTATGTACTGACAAGCATTTATGATCAACTAAAATATACTTAAATTTGTGTCATGCACTGAATTATTTGTAATTACACATTTGTTATCATTTAGTACATTTAAAATACATCTTTAATCTTTAAACGAATGATCAAATGACACACTACAGTTAAAATTAAGATTTAAGTACTTTACACATGCTTTTGTATGTTAGTCAACACATCAAAATAAGTATTTTCTTTAAAACACAAAGGATTGTTAAAACACTGATTTAAAAAAGTGCGCTAAAAGTGTACTTGAGTGGGTTAAGAAATAAATAATGAAACTGTCTCTCTTTAAAGGGGTCATATGATGCGATTTCTGTTTTTCCTTTTCTTTAGTGTGTTCTGTAGCTGTTTGTGCATGTATAAGATCTGCAGAGTTACAAAGATCAAAGTCTCCCACAAAAGGATTTATTCTATCTAAAAGATAAGGCTGATCCAGACCGGGCTGAAACGCCTCATTCAAACACGCCCCACATGTCTACGTCACGATGTGGAAATATTTGCGTAATGCTGCCCAAAATGTGCGCGCAAAGAAAGAAGGCGTGGTTTCAGTAACCGCAGTAGTGTTGATGCAGCCATGTCAGGGAGACGGTGTGTGTTTCTATGCGAACGCAAAAGCACTTTATTTGGCCTTCCGGTAGTAGATGCAATTAGGAATCATTGGTTAAGATTTGTGTGAACAGAACAGCACAACCCAAATGTTTGAATTTGTGCAACACATTTTATGGACAACCGTTTCATGAACCTAGGAGAGGACAAGGCTGGCTGCACAAAGGCTATTTAAAAAAAAAAAAAAAAAGGGTCAGTTCCGACTTTGCTCTGACAGTCTGGCGCTTCTGAATCAGCGACTGTAAGTATGTTTTGTCAATAGTTTAAGTATTTTCTGACTGTTCAAATGCGGAGTTTCGCGCAGTGTAGAGTAACTTGAACTGCTGGTAAAACTAAAGACATCATTATTAACTGTCTTTACATTTATTTTGAAAGCTGAAGCTCGCGATTATAGTAAGGGGCATTACATTTCCGACGCGTGCTTGTGGTGTTCAGCCAATCACAATGCACTGTGTCAGCTGGCCAATCAGAGCAGACTGCACTTGTCGGAAGGAGGGGCTTTGTAGAAAACGACGCGTTTGAGAGAGGCGGGGCATATAGGACCTGCAATAATGTACAGTATTTGAAAAATAATGTGTTTTTTGAACATTAAAGCACATTAACATATACTGTTACACCAAATACACAAAATAATGATCTTTAAAATAGCATCATATGACCCCTTTAAGCACGCTTAAGTGGCCTTTTATTTCATTACTATTACTATATGCAATTACAGTTTTTTTTTTAAATATACTTTTAAGATTTAAAGTACATTCAATAAAATGAAGCGCTCTTCTTGCTATCAGGTGTTGTTAATAGATGCTGACTTACCAAGTGTCAACTTTCTAGTTTATAAATATGGTCTTCAATGAAAGTCTAGGGGATTTTTCACCTGTTTTATTGTTATATCCGTTGTATCGCATGATATGAGGTATCATACACGCCTGTAGCATAAACAGTGTGGGATGAGTTTTTTTGGCTTTTGAAAAACCCCTAACCATGAGACCTGACGACAGTAATAGCGATGCTTCCCTTTGTATAAACCACTTAGTATGAGTTGTCAAAGCTTTCTAGGTAGAAATACATCAGATTTGTGAAAAACTAAAGTAAAATTGACCACAGAAGGAGTGAAGTATAGGAATGCGTGAGTCTGGAGTCGTCTTATCAGCTCTCGGGCAGACAGTGGCGCTCTGAGGAGGCCTGACCTACTTTACTCTTTGTGTTGGGTGTCTTATATAGATACTGCTCTTAGCGGTTGTGGGGTTTTTCTGTGCCGTGTGGTTTTCGAGCTTTGTGTAGGTTTCTGGCTTAATAAGGAAAGTCATTTCTCACACGCACTCGCTGCAATCGAAGCCGCAAGAAGTGCATATTATGGAGGGAATGATGTACAGTATGCTGTTCATTATCAGCGGCAGAGCTTGTGTCTGGATTCACGTTATCCTGCTTTTTACACGGCTAGGTGCCAGATAGATGAATGTATAGATCTGAGCTATTGATTGTAATTTAAATTGTTTCATTATCTACTACCCCGCTTTGAAAATCCCAATCAAACCCATTCTAGAAATAATCTGCCTAGCAACTAGTATGGTGTTACAGTATTAATAGATTAATGCATACAGTATGTTACATAAGTTGTTAATCTGAAATTCAGGTTCACATATTTGTGTGTTTTCCCCTCTCATCCAGATCTTTGTGTCTCTCAGTGGTGCTTTCTTCTTCTAAATGACATTTTTGTTTTCTTGCTACTAGTCATTCAAAAGTTCATGCTTTTAAATGCTGTCCTCCAGGGCTGTTTTTACTGCAGATGGAAGCTAATAGTTTTGATTCATAAGCTGGCAGCAGTTAATATAGAATTTGATTTGATTTATTAGATTAATTTTATTTTAATATAGAATTTGATTTGATGTGAAAGTATAGAAAGACTGGAGAATGATATGAGAGATGAAAGTATTTTATTTTAATATATTCTTTATATTTTATATTTTTTGCTATATTTTATTTTAGTTAAAACCATTAACATGCAGATACATATAATTTAGCATTTATGTTTGATATGCGGAAATAATTGAATTTTTAAAATCTTATTAATTAACCCTAACCCTAACCCTAATCTAATTAATTTTAGTTTAAATTAATGAATGAAAATGAAAATGAATTTTTAATATGTATTTTTAATATCATATAGTATATGCTATATTATATAAATAAGTTATGATGCTATTAATAAACAAACAAACAAACAATTGTAATATTTCCAAATATATTTATAATATTGATAACTTAAAAAAATAATCTCCTAACTAATGTTCCATTTGTATGTTTCATCGCATGTTTTCTCCCCAGTAAAATAATTATTAAATAAATTTATATTTGATAATATATAAAAATAAATGATTACATTTACATCTGATTTATTTTTATATTATTAATATGATTAATATGAGAGATGTAAAAGTAACCACACAGGTGCTGGTGTGGAAAGCAGTGAATTGGGGTGAATTCAGGTAAACTGGGACACTTTTGTCATTGAGATGACTGGGAAAAATGTCCCACTTAACCTTAATTCACTCTATTCCATTTAGCCAGTGATTTACAAACATGCTTGAGTGCTCAATGCTGATATTGACCAATCGCAATGAAGCATTCTGGAGCTCTGAGTAATAAATAATGATATAATCTTAAGGTTTCTCTCTTTATTTGGTTGTGAGACACAAAGACTGTCTTTGTTTTGTAGTCTGGAGTGTCATAGACCACTCAGACGTGTGTGTGTGTGTGTGTGTGTGTGCTTACACACACACACACACACACACACACACACACACACACACACACACACACAAACGGTGCATTACAGCGGTATGAGTGTGTGTCTGTGTTCATGTGTGTTTACCGCAGGGAGATGGCAGTGTTTGTTTCTTTATCTCTTTAAACTGGCGTCTGATCTGACAGCCCAGAGGGGCCTTTGATAGCGGCGAGGCTGGCAGTCAGGGAAGTGAGGATGTATGTTCACTTCATCTGACAAGTCGTTAGTTCAGTCTGGCATGCAAACACATATAAATACATCCTTTGCTTTGCCACTTCTACTGGTCTAGATAGTC